>NW_026515832.1:0-216796 GCF_023601865.1 Aspergillus affinis
AAAAACGGTGAATTAGTATGGGATACGGAGCTGCGGCGCTCGCTTGCGTGCGGCGCCCGCTTACCGGATACGTTAGTGGCGATGATAGTAGCGTGATAATTGGTGACTATCTCAACAGAGCGAGTATTCAAAGGCTGACCAAGCGCGGAAGGTTGAATCGTTACTAGTTCCCTATCTCTACAAGAAAGACCATTCTCTTCACCTATCAAGAGAGAAATATTTCAGAGTCCACCCTGTTACCAAGATATCCAGCGCACTGGGAAGATCAAATGCGGACAACTAAGCTACGGCTGTTACCTACGGAGGTCCGAGAGATTACTCGGCGAGGTGCGCGATGAGAACTGGAATCTGCCACCAGGAAATACATTTGCGTTTAAAATCAAACCATTGACCATACCTAAACGTAGTACTCCGTAGCTAGGAGTCTAGATCGAGTAAGAAGATTAACCGGGTAAAGTAAAGAGGATCGACGCGGGCCGCGACTAAAGGCGGAACGTCCAGGCAGAAAAGGCGAAAAGCACCAAGAATACCCGAGGGCGGTGAGAGCCCTACAGCCAGTCAGCGGGGGCGAAAAGAACGGCATAATAAACCTTCGACCTTCGATTCTTCCCTTCATTTCTCTACCCTCCAACGCTCTCCTCCACCACCTTTCTGCACCCCCCACCCGCAACCCTCCTCCCCCCCCCTTCAGTCTTCCTTGTCTCACTTTTTGCTGGCATTGACTTGTCAAGCATCGAGGATTCTCTGGGAGACCCGACTGCTTCTCCAATTTGTCTTCGTTGTCACTCAACTTCGTCGGTTTCTTTGTGTGCGCCGGTCTTTGCTGCGTCAGACAAACAACATCTCGCCACGCATCACCCGCTGTTCTAGAACACTACCAATTCGGTCCGTTGTTATTATACTCGCTCGTCCAGTCTCATCCGTTTGGCACACATTAGTCCAGACGTTATCTCTACAAAACCCACCTGAGTTTCTCGCGCCGTCCCCACCGGTTTTACCGTCTCTCGCCGCCGGCTTGCATCCCACTCAGTACATTTCAAGAGACCGGATTCGCTGAAGTCCTGGAACATTGCATCTGAACGCGCACGTTCCACCTCGACCGTGACTTTTTTTGACATTAGAATTTCCACAAAACAGAAGGTTTAACAAGACTCAAAATGGCTGCTCCTACACAGCTTGCGTGTATGTTTTAGCCTCGTCTCCTTCGCGCTTCCCTCCCTTCCCTTGACTCGAGTAGGTTTCGAGGTGATTTCGAGTCATTCGTGTCCAGGCACCGGTTATGATCGAGGATAAATCGCTAATCTGTCTTGAATTTTCGCAGACCGAAGTGTTAAGGGCATTGGCATCTTTGATGCTGATCCCGTTTATGCGCCTTTGTCGGGGTTCGAGAAGTATGCACGGCCTCGTATTTGCGTTAGATCTAATCGATCTTGTACATGGATAGTGGACTAACTTGACTGTCCCCAGACCTGAGGGGAACCTCCGTTGCAGTGCCTACTCGCCATGCGGTCGGTATTTTGCGTGGGCGTCTCAAGATAAGTATGTATACTAGTGGATCTTCCTGACGCGAAAACCCTGTGACTAACCGGCTTGTACTAGGGTTACCATCAATGATCCTTCCGTCGGTCATATCATCACGAACATCCCCGCCGACAACGTTTTTGAACTGGGATTCTCGCCGCTCGGAACCTACCTGATTACCTGGCAGCGCCCTACCAAGGATGCCAACGGTGACGCCGTCAAGAACCTGAAGGTTTGGAAGGTGGTGGAGACGCCTGCCGATAGCAATGGAGACGAGCACACGATCGTCGGCAGCTACGTTCAGAAGTCGCAGACAGGCTGGAATCTTCAGTACACGTCTGATGAGCGTTTCTGCGCTCGTGTGGTCACCAACGAGGTCCAATTCTATGAAAGTGGCAACCTGTCTAAGGTTTGGAACAAGCTACGCGTGGAGGGAGTGGCCGACTTTGCCCTCTCGCCCGGAAAGAACCAAGCTGTTGCCGTTTTCATTCCCGAACGCAAGGTTAGTGGTGAACCATGTTACGATGGCTCGTGCCAACATGTGGCTGATTTATCTCGATTTGCTCTTAGGGACAACCGGCCGCCGTCAAAGTGTTTATGGTGCCGCAGTTCGGAGCGCCCGTTTCGCAGAAGACCTTCTTCAAGGGCGACAAGGTCCAGCTGAAGTGGAATTCCTCTGGCAACACCTTGATTGTGCTTGCGCAGACCGATGTCGACAAGTCTGGCAAGAGTTACTACGGCGAGACCACGCTTTACCTTCTGGGTGCTAGCGGAGGGTTTGATTCTCGCGTGGACCTGGGTATGTGGCTATCGAACCCTAATGGCATCCCTGCACGAGGTACTAACTTATAATAGACAAGGAGGGCCCCATCCATGACGTGACCTGGAACCCCAATTCGAAAGAATTTGGCGTTGTGTACGGATACATGCCGGCCAAGACCACCATTTTCAACTTCCGTGGTATTCCCCAGCACAGCTTCCCTCTGGCTCCTCGAAACACCATTCAGTTCTCCCCCCACGGTCGGTTCGTTCTCGTGGCTGGCTTCGGAAATTTGGCGGGCCAGATGGATCTGTACGACCTTGAGAAGAACTACTACAAGATCGCTACCGTGGAAGCGTCGAACGCGAGTGTTTGCGAATGGTCCCCTGACGGCCAGTTCATTCTGACTGCCACCACCAGCCCTCGATTGAGAGTGGACAATGGCATTCGTCTTTGGCATGTCAGCGGGGCGTTGATGTACAACGAGGAAATGACCGAGCTTTACGATGTGTGCTGGAGACCTCAGTCGACCACTCAGCACCCTCTGACCGATCCGTTCAACCCTCTCCCTACTCCCCACCCCTCGGCTGCCGCGTATCTCAGCACCCGGAAGGCCCCCGTCAAGCCGGCTGGTGCGTACCGCCCTCCCGGCGCGCGGGGTCAACTGACTCCCCTGGCCTTCAAGCGAGAGGACCAGGGCGGTGCCGCCTATGTTCGGGATGGCGCCAACGGCCTTGCTTCTCTGAACGGATTCGGAAAAGCCCGGAGACGCGAGGTGCCGGGTGCCGAGGAATTCCTTCCTCCGGGAGCCGCTCCTGGGGGAGGCGTTGCTCTTCCCCCCGGTGCCGACCAGCCCGAGAAACTCTCCAAGTCGGCCGCGAGAAACAAGAAGAAGCGTGAGGCGAAGAAGGGCAACCCCAACGGAGAGGACGGAGAAGCGGCACCTCCGGCACGCAGCCCGGACCGCCGCGGCGACAAGGGCCACGAGCGCAGCCGCTCCAAGGCCAAGAACGGCAACAACCAAGCCAACGGCGCTGCGCCTCCGGCCAAGGCGAATGCTAATGCGGCTGCCAATGCTGCCGCCGCTGCCGCCGCCGCTGCCGCCGCCGAGGAAGCCGCAGGTGCCCCCACTGCGCAGGAAAAGAAGATCCGCGGACTTTTGAAGAAGATCCGGGCGATCGACGAGCTGAAAATGCGCCTTGCAGGCGGGGAGAAACTGGAAGACACGCAGATGAAGAAGATCCAAACCGAAGATTCGGTGCGCAAGGAATTGAATTCCCTCGGATATACTGGATAGAAAAGAGGGAAAGGAGGAAAAGACCTGGTTGTTTTTTAGGATATATTCCCAGGCCGCTCTCACTGCATTAGAATTTCCTGTCTGGATCTTGTTTGTATGTCAATCTTGTCTGCCTTTTCTCTATCTAGGCTGTACATATAGTCTGCCAATTCTGTTTCTACCTTTTTGGTTCTTGCTCTTGTCAATTCCTTATATCATCTGATGTCTATTAGAGCCAGGTGGTCCTCTTTCAAGAAACCGTCTCTGGTGACAGAGTTGGGATATATGTGTGCTGTATATATACATTGGATGAACAAAAAAAAAGACCAATACATATGATAAAAATATCGACCTGTCCTCCAAATCTCAGTAAACTATATAATTAAAATCCATCTGTAATACCCCCCTCTCGATCCCTCTCCTGTCTCTCTAAATTCGCCCTCCACCACCACCGATGCGTCTCGTCCATCTCGTCCTGGGGATCCTCATGCCACGGCTTCTTCGCAAAAATATAATGCACGTTCTTGACGCTCTCATCCCGCCAAATCGCATCATGCACCCCTTCCCACCGCAGCGTCTTCAGCGCATTATACACATACGGCAGCGCCACCCATCGCCCGCGGAATACGTCCGATAAGAGCTCCTGGTCCGGGAAGTCGTAGTGGTCGGTCCGTGACGGGGTGTTCATGGTATCAGTGATTAAGGAAAAGGTGCGCGTGGAGGGCACGACGACCAGGAGGCCGCTGTTTAGCATCCCCACACCGGTTGAGGACGGTGCGCCGTGGGTTTGGGCCTCTGTGGGGTTGCTGTGTTGGCTTGTGAAGGCGCAATTGGACGGGATCCTATAATCTTCCTTGTTAGCGATATGGTGTGGAGTGGTTGGGACATAACAGCCCGTGTAAGATCCCATATCAATCGACAGCCGAAAGAACTACACCCCAGGAATCACAGGATGAATGGATGGGGGAAGAGAAGAATGCATACCAAGTCTTGGGATAATGTCCCTTCTTCAACGGATTACACGCGCAAGCATGACTAGCCGCAAAGACCCTCGTTCCTTCTTCACCTGCACCTTCACCATCCAACTCCAACTTCATCAACTCATCCATATCCCTCCTCACCAACATATCCCCATCCAGGAGTACAATACGCTCATACTGCGTCAACGAAAACACAACCAGCTTCGTCCACGTCTCCTGGAACCGCGGATCATGCGCATACACTCTATTACTGTTCCCGGGCTGGAGGTTCGGAACATGTTGTGTCTCGATACCCCGCGCGCGCAGAGCAGCGAGGCCTTCGGCGGGGAACGAGGAGGTGTAGAAAGCGACGAATGGGTAGGCGGTGTTGCTGGCGCGGAGGGAGTGCGAGAGCGTGAGGAGGCCGGGGAGGTAGTCGAGGTTGGTTATTAGGGAGGCCCAGACTGGGTGAGATCTGCTTTTTAGTGATTTGTTTCTTGTTCTATGGGGTTGTTGGGTTGGGTATATTGAGAGGTGGGGAGAGAAGCGGAGGAGAGGGGTTTATATTGTGCGCGGGATGTGGATGGGGATGGGATGAATTGACATACTGCGTTTTGAAGAGTTGGATTGAGTCATTTTGAAGGCTGTAGGAACAGAGGGAGAGAGAATTGGAATAGTTGCTTGCTTTATCACCGCATCGTCGGCTGTTCACGGAGGTAGGAGAATCAATTTAATAACGAAGGCGGGGGACCTCCGATCGCGATGCCTTTCCGATCTTATCAGGGTGATTATGTAATGGGATCTAATCTCTCCGCATGGAGTGGGATCACGTGCGAGGCTGCATTGTATAGTGTCGCCGCGGATATACACTAGAAATAAGCCCTTACTACTAAGGGTTGACCCTTTTTAGTGTAGCGGTAATTTTTCTGCCACATATAGATTCAAAACTACTAGTCTTGTCTGATTGCACACCAATCTACGCGGCATAGATAGCAATTAACTCATACAATCAAGAATCCTACAATATGTTCCCATTCACTATCAGTGTCCATACCCCCTCTAGCTCCGAGTTGGCTGTTGTCCGTCTCCTTGATACAGCCATTGACGTAGACTTTGTCCAGGACAAACCGTGAGCCCCCCGCAGTTGAACAACAGGGTTAACAGGGTCCATCCGGCCGAGGCAGGGACTGATCAACGACAGCACAAAGGGACAGGACAGACAGGTGATCCAACAACGTGTTAAAAGGGTTGACGGTATCAACCGCCATGTGGTTCAACAGAGTCCAGCGAACTGGAATTGACGGGAAAGGCTCAAGGCCCATTGATATATCGCATCCGATACAGAGCTTATCCCTTCCGGAGAAAAGGATTTCAAGGCATGGTCCTCGCCTTGCGCTCCACCTTGCAGCGCGAATGTGAAAGCATGAGAAAGAAAGAAAAAGGGATAAAGGAAGAGCGGCGAAATGGGTTGGAAGATTTTCAAATTTGGGTATCTTTGGATCAGTCACGTTTCCATGTTTCATCTTACATTCTCAACAATTCTCTAAATGCAATATCCCATAGACCCCAAGACTCACCGAGGAATACGTTCGAACGACGGTTCGCGGTCCAATTATCACAACGCATGTCACACGCAAGAAAAGGACCATCTCCTGTTGTTTAATTCAAAGTAACGAGCCTATCTCACATACGCGCCCCGGAAGTCAGAACTAGGCTGGCAGATGGTGTTGGTCTTGACTTCAACCGAAACACTATGAAAAGATCCGTGTTCGCTTGGTAGGGCTTCCTGTGCGCAAAGACCGATTGCCACCTGTCATGCCGTTTAGAAGTCGTTCCATGCCTTCCACGTCAAGTTCGCCGCGGCGAAGCATGACCTGGTCGGTTTCCGCGGTTGGCGTGTGACTCGTGGACAGCCGAGAAATAGGGACCGGCTCGGGTTCTCTCAACCTGGGAGCGAGGATCATGATCCGATGTTCGGCGGTAATAAGGATGTCGAAGCTGTCGCCCTCAGACTCGCGGGTGTGGCGGGAGGTAGCGGGAATATGCCCGATTCCCTTCAGGCGTTCACCCATCAAGGAGATATCCTGAATGGCAGAGACTCGGCAGCGGTTGGACGCATCGAAAGTTCCGGTAGCATTCACAGCGTTTCGCCATAGCGACAGGAGACTCGGGATTGCCGCAGCCTGGTTGCCATGACGCAACAAAATTGATTCGTCGGGCAATGAATCCCGATAGGAGTTGGTCTGATAAACCGAGATCTCGCCGCATAACGATGGGTTGGTCGAGCCGACTGTGGCGCCCTTCAATAGCGTATCTTCGCGAACACGTTTAGTGGAAGGTGTCAACGGCGCAAACTTTGGCCTCTGTTCAACAAAGGAACCGTTGGCCTCAGCCCGACTTCCCCCAGGTAGTGGACTCAGAATACGACCACTGACCGAAAACGCAGTCAGCGAGCCGCCTGTTACCCCCTGTACGCTGGACTGACGCTGAAGAGGCCCCTTAGCGGTTCCTGGTCCGGCTCCTTCGATATCCCACACCCCCCAATCGCCATCAGCCATAAGGACCATCACAGCACGCCCTCCAAGAACCCATTCCGCGTGGATTATAGTTTTGCGCTGTGCGGAAATTTGCTCGAATCCAGGGTAGAGAGTGATAAGCCACTTGCCTTGCGTCTCGGATGTTTCAAAATCGCTCTGAGGACCGGATGACCGTCGCGAGGCCTTGGATGGCTTCGTGGAGAAGCAGGAATAGATCTTGACACATCCGGTGTGAAACGTAACGAGCAGTGTGGAGTGCCTAGGGGATGGATAGGAGGATGGGTTGAACGAGATGCTCTTGGCCGGGGTTGGGAGGTAGCGACGCCGAGTCTCAATTTCGTCATCACAAAATCGGTAGACTCCGGATTCTTCCACGACGGGGATGCGATGTAATATAAGCAGACCAGACGATTCCGCGGAATGGGTTGCTACAAGGAGATCCCATCTGCCCGTCTCTTTGGGTCGAGATGCAGCTCTGCTTCGCGTCCTGGGCTGTTCCTTCGACTGTTCGATTTCTTGATAGGTGAATGCGATGCTCACCCCTCTAGGGATCTCTTGATGCGATACACCTCCGCTGATCGAGAGCGTTTGAGCCCACGAGGCGACATCAGTTTCGGAGGGATGGGGAGGTGTCAAAGGTAGAGCGACAATCCGAGTCGAGAAGTCTGCGCAAACGGCCGCGATGACAATCGTATCCTTCAGGACTGGAGGGAAAGGATCTAGTGATGAGCGTGCAGTCTCGGGGGCAATGCGAGGCACGGCCAGCTCGAGAACTCTGCTCGCAAGGGGAATATCGATTTCACGCAGGAGCCCCTCATATGGGTGGGCAGGGTCAACTTCCGGTTCCTCATCATCGAATTCAAAGGTTGGAGCTTCGTTTTTGGGAGATTCCGCAACGTCTTCTTCATCGGAATCAATGATCATGACTGCATCGTCCGCGCTGCTGTTAACTGGCTGCGACTTGTGGTTTTCGGCGGGTTGTTTCAGCGCGCCGAATGCTTTGCCTCCTCTCCAAACAACTTTCAGACCATTCTCGTAGCCATATACTATGACCGATGACCCATTAGGGGCGAGGACTGGGTAGCCTTTGGCGGCGTAAACACGGTGAGGAAGCTGATAGCTGATTGTGGAAAGAACTCTCTATTAGTGCTGCAAAATCCCTCTAAATTATGCCGAGATCCATACCTTAGCTGGAGACCATCGTCCCTGGGACGGACCAAAGGTCTAGATGGAAAGGAAGGCATCTGGAAGGAATGGTGGCGCTTGATCGATCTTTGCTGAGCACCGGGGGAAAAAGGGAAGGGAAAGGGCGAACCACAGTTCACCCACGGTGTTAGGCCCCAGGAAAAATAAGAGAAAACAATTAAGTGAGAAACAGTTGCCGATTCGTGCTAGAAGGGATTATCCGTGGTCCGGTCGAGAGGAACGCCGGTAAAGTGTGAGGTGGGAGAAAGAGAGATGTTTTGGGAGGGAAAACCAACTGAGTTGCGGAGGAAAGAAAAAGCAGCTGATCCAAGCTGCCGTCGCCGCGTTTCGCGCGTCCACCCACCACCGAGTATTCCCATTCCACCTCCCCAAAGCTACGCCGCACCGTCACCCCCAACTCGATTTGATTTGGCCGCATGAATTGACAATGGTCATGGGTGAATATCCTGGCTTCCAGTGCCAGAGATTCTACAACTACATCTAAGCGTTCGCGCCGACAATGGCTACAGTCCGTTCCCTTGGCCTCCACGAACCCTCCGCCGTACCTTTCCTCGTCGCGGAAGGGCTCCTACCTACGGATCCATCAGAGGACCTTTACGAATGGACAACGAGTGTTGAAGAGGGCCCGGATGGCCTGGTGGAGGACGAACTTGCTTGGACGAAGAGCTGCGTGGTCTGGTCTCGTGCGGGGGTGGTAAAGAGGGTCTTTCGGCTGGATCTCGAGAAGGAGGAAATCAGACACGCCCTGCTGACCAGTTTTTCTGTTGGAAAGATAAAGAGGTCTGAAGATAAAGCTCAACAAGGTGTGGGGGGAGGAAGAGGAAAGCCCCGAGCAAACAACAACCCTGGCCGCAGCCGCGGCTCGCATAGTCCGCTTGCTTCGCCCGGCGAATCGATGGTTGCAGCCTCGGGGGTGACCTTGACCGTACGTGGACGAGGAGCTCAAGATGGCAATTCCGGGGAAAACACCAGCACGCTATCCCGGGCTTTGGTGGTTGTGCTCAAGTCGCAGGCGCACATATTCTTCCTAGCGGGCACCAGTCATGTTGTTCCTCTACCCTTTGAGGTTGAGTCGGTTTTCGCAACCCCTAGAGGCTTGCTGTTCCAAAGGAAAGTGCAGGAAGGGGATAAGAGTAGCAAGGAACCCAGTTTCTACCCAATGGCTCCACCCAATTCGTTCATGTCGTCTCAACCTACAATCACGGACTTTCGCACCTCCCAGTCTCTGGAAGTACCTTCGGGTAAAGCCAAGCGCCCTTCGTTGACGATATCCCCTGTCCAAAACACTGGCCTGAAGCCGCGCTCCCCTAAACATGCGAATCTTCCCAGGGTGTTCTCGCTCATGGACCCTCATTCTGAAATGGGACTTGTGGTAACCAACCAGACATCATCGCGTTGGCTCCAGGCTAGCAGCTTGAACAGTAGGCCTTCTGGGTTTGATACCCTGGATCCTGCAGATGAGATAGTATACGTTTCCCCGAAGGATGAGCTTTCTCACTCGAGCCGAAGCCTCGCTACTGGCCCTCTGATTATCGTGATAACGGTCAATGTTAACACAGGGCTCTATACCATCTGGACCGCACGATACAGGGAGGATGAAACTGCCCAGCCCTCGCAAAAGAAGAAGAGGCGAGAAACCGGTGGCACTCGGTCAAAGAGACGGAGCTCTCACTTTGGAATAACAACCGGAACAACGACTCCCGGAGCTCGTCCATCTGCCACTCGGGAGAGCCTGGGAGCCCGAGGCGATGATTGGAACACACCAGGACTTTCGCAGTCTCAATACTCGGTCGAAGGCAAACCTGATGAAGATGATCTGGCCTCGAAACTGGGACAGGATTTTGGTGATATCGGAGTGCCACTGAAAACTTCGCGAAGAGTAAGCTCTTTGCTTGCCAGAGCCGATCTTGCGGCCGGTCCGGATAGACTTACGTTTTCCGATCTGGCAACGGGAAGTCAATCGAACTCTGTCCCTCATGGAGGTCTTCGACAGTCGATCGGTGCTGGTAGCACGCGTGGCAGCTTTGGCTTCAACCCGCGAGGCTCTCTGCCGACGGGAAATAGTTCCGTCTATAGCACCACAAGCAGCTTTGTTGATGCTCCTATTGACAAACTTCTACAGGAGTTGAATGATGATAGCTTGTTTGAAGGTTTCGAGAACATGGACCTGAAAGAATCTGCGTCAGGCCTTCCGGAAGAGGTTTTTTTGTCTAAGGTTGAGAGTTTTTCTTCTCGATTCTCTGGTACCTTTCAGACGTCGAATCAGACAAAGTGGACCCGACGCCTGAAGATCATCACCCTGTGTCCCTCTGAAACTGGGAATGAGCCCAATGGAAATTCAGCTACTTTGGCCATTTGCGTCGTCGACCAAGAAGCAAAATCCATGTCTACTATTAATTTGAGGGCAGACAAAGTTACGCATCCCAAAAAAGACACTCTTTTTAAGAAGACAAAAAAGAAATCGAACTCTGAGGCACGCTCTCTCGTGGTACAAGCAACTGGTATCCAGCATTTTGCCGGTGTACACGATGCCTGTAAGATCGTGGATGGAGAGGTTTTACGAATCTTGACCTTGAGCAACGGGGATAAAGGGAAATCCGAGCTATGCTTACAGACTCCATGGACAAGCCCTATTCCAATCAAGATTCCTAAGAATCTTATGTTATACGATACATACGGTATATCTTCTAACGTATTGAGCCGCCCGAGAGAAAGTGGTATGAACCGGATCATGACGGACTCGTCCATCGCAGTATCTAGAATCGACCACCCTTCCACTCAGGGGAAGGTCGATCTGGTCGACTCCTTGGGAAGAAGACACAAACTCCAGATTAAGATGGAGCCTCATAACGAGCTTGTGAAGACTATCTTCAAAGTCTTCCGGTTTATCTTGCCTGATTCGGAAAAGGCCGGGGAAGGAATATTGGCCGCCTGGTGGGAAACCGTGAGATGGCTTCGCGGAAGGGAGATAACCGAGACGGATGTAGAATGGACAGGCTTGGTCATTGTGCTATTTTCAATGGCAGTGCCGTTTATCGAGAACGATCCCGCACACACGCCTGCAAAGCCCATACGAAGAAAGAAGGGATTGTTGCGGTCAAGTAGCGGAAGCTATGTCGACCTGGAGAGCTGGGAATCGATGCTGGAGCAGGAATCAGGTTACGCCGGAGTTGTCGCCCCTTGGATGACCAATAGCTCTTGGGGATGGATTGTCGAGCAGGATGCCGAAGAAGATCACAATGCAAGCTCCGGTAAAAAGACCCCGAAAACCGAACAGCAGGGTACAAGCCGATCTACCTACCGAAAGAACACTTATTTACTTCGCTGTGCAGCCTTGACTCGGCAATTTCTACAGACGCCCGAGGGCGCGGCGATTGTGGGTACTGATGGTCATCTGCCAACGGCGCTTTCTTATAGCCAAAGCTCACGTCGCGCTGCTCTGTGTACGATACTTGTAGGATTGCACCTTCTCCGAGAAGAGCACAAGCTTTCGATCTGCGAGAGTGAGTTGTCACGCAAATCTCTAGGACTCCTCGCCCCTGTTTTGGCACAGATTGGCGGGTGGCTGGGATGGGAATCATGGACATGGGCCGAAGACTCCTATTATGGTATGGAGATGTCCAGTATCGACCGCTGGGAGTTTGAGAAAACTCAAATCTCCACGCTGGACGTACCCTCGGAGCCGTTCCAGCCCCCTTCAATCTTCTCTCACGTGGAGAGTACATGGCGACAACACTCATCACGGTTCCTTACACTTCTCAGCTTGGTGACTGCATCTGAGCGGACATCTCGGAAGGGACGCCTGTGGCAAGAATGTTTTTCTCTAACTCCAAGGACCCTGGCATTAGATGGCTTCCTCTCGGAGGTGCAAAACCTGTCGACAGCATTCGATCGCATAAAGCTTCTCTATCGCTGGGGGTTTACTCGAAGCATCATTGAGACTTTGCCCGAAGGAGTCAGCACTCCATTGTACGAGATTATCATGAAGTCACAAATGCATGCTTCAACTTCGTGGAGCTCGACGCTATTAGAGCTTATCGACCGAGAAGATCTGAGCATCTCGATGCATACCAACAGCCACGGCCCCCCGTCGTCACCATTGCAGCCTGTTTTGACCCATGAGGCCATGCGCGACTTCCATCATATCGGAAGTTCGGCGTTGGATATCGACGCGATCAACTCGTTCGAGGCTTCAGCCGAAGCGGATAGATTCTCCGTGACCAGGTTGATCTTCCGTGAAGACAAACGTTTCATCGAGGCTGCTAGGTTGCTGAATCAATCCAAGGCTCCCATAGCAGAGTGTGCCCCCGAACCTGAATG
The DNA here is from genome assembly GCF_023601865.1 of Aspergillus affinis. Classification (NCBI taxonomy): domain Eukaryota; kingdom Fungi; phylum Ascomycota; class Eurotiomycetes; order Eurotiales; family Aspergillaceae; genus Aspergillus; species Aspergillus affinis. The sequence continues at coordinate 12,580 of NW_026515832.1, forward strand.
GTCCGACTCGGACCTCCTTGAAGCGCAGAAAGAAGTGGTGCAGCTTGTGACGTTAAGGACCTTGTCAATTCCCACTGGTAGGGCTATGCTCGCTTTCAGCGGACGTCTCCCTTTGTTGACCGAGAAGCTACCGATTCCATCCTTCTCCTTACAGTGTGTTATGAAGCCGTCCAATGTAACTGTCAGCGCCGACCGGGCTGCGTTTAGCGAGGAGAAAGTCTGCTGGGCGTTTTTCCATAATGGCGTCTCCACCGGACTTGCCATATCGCGGAACTCCAAGGGAATAGACACGTCGTGGATCCTCTTCAACAAACCCCAGGATCTAACCAACCGACACGCCGGTTTCTTGCTAGCACTTGGTCTCAATGGTCACCTCAAATCATTGGCCAAGTGGGTTGCTTTCAAGTATTTAACGCCAAAGCATACGATGACTTCCATCGGGCTGTTGCTTGGACTGTCGGCATCCTATCTTGGTACAATGGATACCCTGATCACTCGTCTGTTGTCGGTGCATGTTACAAGGATGCTGCCTCTCGGTGCGGCCGAACTCAATCTGTCCCCGCTGACGCAAACAGCGGGAATCATGGGTATTGGGCTACTCTATTGCAATTCTCAACATCGCCGAATGAGTGAAGTCATGTTGTCAGAGATTGAGAACGTGGAACAGGAGGAGGGGTCTCCAGCATCACATGGGGACCTGCGTGACGAAGGATACCGCTTGGCTGCTGGTTTTGCGCTTGGGTTCATCAACCTGGCCAAGGGCAAAGACCTCAGAGGAATGCGAGACATGCACATCGTGGAGAGGCTACTGGCTGTCGCGGTGGGAACTAAAAACGTCGACCTGGCCCATATACTCGACCGGGCTACTGCGGGCGCGACAATCGCCTTGGCTATCATCTTCATGAAGACCAATGATGAAATTTTGGCACAGAAGATCGACATCCCAGACACAACCGTACGCTTTGATTATGTCCGGCCCGACTTGTTCCTGCTTCGCACCCTTGCCCGGCATGTCATTATGTGGGATAAAATTCAAGCCAGCGATGAATGGTTTATCCAAAGCCTGCCAAAGGTTTACCGCCGGCGTTATCGTCTGACCGGTGTCCGCCGCCTGAAGAGTGACGACATGCCCTTCTTCAACATCATCGCTGGTCTTTGTTTCACCCTGGGTCTCCGCTACGCCGGCTCCGCGCAGACTGCAGTGCGCGATCTCCTTCTGTCCTATCTAGACCAGTTCATCCGAATCTGCAGACTTCCCGTTGTGAATTACGATGGCAAGCTCGCGCGGAACTCGGTTCGACACTGTCAAGACGTTGTTGCGCTTTCAGCAGCGGCAGTGATGGCAGGAACTGGAGACTTGGCAATGTTTCGCCGCCTGCGCTCTCTGCACGGTCGTGTAGACATCGAGACACCGTATGGAAGCCATATGGCATCGCACATGGCAATCGGCTTATTGTTCTTGGGCGGAGGAAGTTACACTCTGGGCACGTCCGATCTGGCGATCGCCTCACTCATCTGCTCCTTGTATCCGATCTTCCCAACTACAGTGCTTGACAACAAATGCCACCTTCAGGCCTTCCGCCACTTGTGGGTTCTTGCTGCTGAGCCTCGTTGTCTCGTGCCCCGCGACATCGATTCTCGACGTCCCATTTCCATTCCCATCACAGTGACAGGATTAGACGGTGAAAGCCACAAGTTCGCCGCGCCTTGCCTGTTGCCCGACTTGACTGGTATAGCTAAAGTGGAGGTCAGCAGCGCCGACTTCTGGCCTCTGATGCTTGATTTCGCCAGCAATCCCGTCCTCCGCGAGAAATTCCGGCTCGGCGACCAGTCTGTTTACCTCCGACGCAAAACCAATTACAACCCCACAGGTTCATCCGTGTTCGTCTCGACCCTCGCCGGACATGGAGAGGCGCAGGACGTGCTTCCATCCACCACTTCGATATCGAACCAAGGCAAGGGCTTGCCCCCGGCGGCGTTGCCAAACCTGAACGCACTGCTCTCATCGGGCGCCGTCAGCCGCACACCTCCGTCACCCGCACAAAGCATATGGGAATGGGTGTTCAACCTGAAGTCCCTCCAAGGACTAGACGCCCGCGAAAAGGCCTTAGTGCTACCGGCGTTTTTCCCAGGACGCGCTCAACCCTCCCACCAGAGTAAGGTGTCGTATGCGCCCTGGCTGCGCCAATCCGCGGTAGACAGCAGACTCGTGATCGAAAGCACCGCACAAAACATGATCCAAGCCATGCTAGGCCGCGGTGCGGATCCCGACGAAGTTCGCGACCGCATATGGCAACTTCGACTCCTGTTCAGCTGGATCGAAACCGAGTCGAACGAGCGGGCGCGCATAACGGACGAGGAAACGGGGGGATCGGGACCGGGGCCGGCGAGACAATCGGATAGCCCGTGGCTTCGACGAGACTTCTTAGAGGAAACTCGTTGGAAGATCTGGGGGATTCAGGTCGGGGATCATGCGTAATAGTATAGTCTTTGATTGTTCTTTGTTCGGGTTGCAAATCTGTATCATGCTTATGCACTGTGCTGGAGAATGATGATTACGAATAGGGGTTATGGTATGTCTTGTATGGGTAGATTAATTATATTCATGTCTAGGTGAATGCGTGCATTATGTTCAATGTTCGATGACTCAATTGAGAAGCCGATTGATTCATACTCATAAGATGGATGATTTCCATTCATCATGGTAGAACTTGATACTAAAATAAACAGACCATCCCATGCGCCGTGCGTCGCCAGACCTGCAGTGTTATTCACATTTGATTTTGAAAGAAAAAACATTGATGGAGAATGCCACAGAAGAAACAAAATGAGAGAAACTACTGCGATCGAAGCTCTCCCTCCTTCAGAATCCCTCGATCTCCACCACCCCCAGACTGCCAGAGCCAAATTCCCTCGACGGCCCAGGCAGTAGCACTTGCATGACGGCCGATACCGCTATTAGCTCCGGAAGGACCCTGGTCTTGCTTTTGCTCCTTGTCTGCACGTTTCGTGCCAGATGATGATGATGACGATGCGCCGGCCGCTTCGGCCAGCATACCGGGAACTACACGCTCCTTCTCAACGACAGACCATAGTCCCTCGACCAGCGTGCTGCCGCGTTCTCCAAGCTCGCCTTTTCCAAGACGGAACAGGATCCGTCCGAGGACTTGCCACGCGATGCACCGTTGAGCAGGGAATGAGGAACGACTGAGGATGGCGAGTTCCGGGATCGTGTACCCGGCGGCGTGGGGGTCGTTGCCGTGGTGGTGGAGGCCCAGGGAAATGGGCAGAGCGAGCGAGGTGCTAGGGGAAAGGATGGTGCCGCGCAGAGAGAAACGTAGGTTTGCCGGGTGGACGGCTTGAGCGTCGCTGGCGGGGTGGTATGCCGAAGCGGCGTCCGGAGCGTCGGCTTCGGCGGAGGGCGTCTTGAGCCAGGAGAGAACGGACGGATCGTGTGAGATGTTGGGGAAGTAGTGGGTTTGCAGGTCGGAAAGGAAGGAGGGCGATGAGGGGTCGAGATTGGGAACGTTAGATGACTGGGGTGGCGGAGTTGGGAAATGGACGGCCCCGTCGGTTGGGAACTCGGATGCTGGGTGCACGTCTTCGGGGATGTGCGTTGGCCCTCGGTCATCTAGTGCGGCGGTTGACTTGTCCTGTTGCCTGCGCGAGTCCGATTCGGTGTTGGAGTTGGGTTTGGGGGTTGATTCTGAGGCAGTGTCTTGTCGAGGGGGTGTGGTTTCTTTTGTCGTCTGCGGCGGGGATCTTGCAGCAGGACGGGGCCGGGGAGTAGAAGGTTGTTCTTCCGGGGAGTCGATGCGAGCTCTGCGAAGGAACTTCTCTAGGAGGGATGTGTCCATAGTCTCCATCAGTTCCTCCCGCTCGGCTTGGATTTGATTCTCCGACATGGCTGCTAAGTGGCGACTGTTGTCTTGTCCAATTTGCGTCCTCTCATCAACGGGACCGGAGGTCGATGCGGACGGTTCCAGAACTGTGGAAGCGGCTTCTCGTCGCTGCTTGAAAGCCGACGGTTTGGTGCGACGACGATGCGCAGGGAATCCGGAGGTGGGAGGCTTTGGAGGCGCGGGGGCAACGGTCGGCTCGCGTTCGCGTATCTCGCCGATCATCCCGGGGGTGGAGAAGGAAGAGGGATCCTGAGGATCAATGACGGGGCCGGTCGGCTCCTCATCATCGTCGAGATCTAGCACAAATCGCTGGCCGCGGAACGCCATTTTCAGTGGAGGTCGGGAAGGATGCGACGTTGAAAATGTCCGAAAAGGACCAAGATGAAGCTATCCCGGGGCGGACTAGCGCGGGTTCGGCATGAGCAACTGGCTGAGTCAGCGTGCGGCTCAAAACCTAAATGGCGATGGACTAGTCCCGATAGGGGTAGCGCCATCACCTGATTATTCTGCCGGATTGGGGAAGGCGGGATCATCTGCTTTCCGCCTTTTGATATCAGGACTTTCCAGTCACCATCAGCATCTCTTGCCCTGCGACAGAGAGACGGTGAGTGGCGAGGAATTCCTGTTCAAAAGAAGTAACACAATCTCTCATATCCCTCGAGGGACAATTCTTCCTCCAGAGTCTCCTAGAAGAAGACCGATATTGACTGCGGAATGTCTGGTTCGTACTCTAAACCTGTAGTGCCACCTTGGAGGGCTGGATGGCGTTAGTTTAGTTGCTGTTCCCTTCTCTAATATGACCTGAACATCAGAATTCCCAGCGACACGGGATATAATCCTATCATCCCCAGCAGATCGAGCAATTAATCAATTTATCTTTCCTATTAATCTATCAATCAATCAATCAGCGTCCTTCCCCCCTCTCCGTCTCCCTCCCTCTGCCTCTCTTTCTCGTTTACTGTCTCATTCTACCCGGAACTGCCATCCTTTCCTCGTCTGAACCCTTTTTCCTTCCCTTCTTCACCCTCCCTTTCTCCTCCTTTTCCCGTTCGTGTTTTCTCCTCTCCTCCTCCGCGACTTCCATCCTTCATCTTCCATCCACCCTTTCTATCACATCTCGTCCTATGGTCTAATTCCATTTTCTTTCATCTGCGCTCATCTTTCTTTTTCTTTCTTTCGGTTTTTCCATTTTCTATTTTCCCTTTTCCTTCGGATCCTTCCGTGTTGGAGTTCATTCCCCCCCGACAGTTCAATCCTCGCATCGATCCATCAAAAACCGCGTTCCTGTCATCCACTCGTTTTCCACCTCGCCACCTGCTATACCCTCCAGTCTTCTCTATCTCGATGCTCGCACCCTAATCGTCTCTTTCCATCATGTCCCCGGAGCCGTCCGTCTGGCCGGCTCAGGACGATCACCGCTCGCGTTCCCTCGCCGCCGCCCAACGCCCTCGACGGTCGCGTCGCAAGAAGGACGACGAAGGAGATCTCGACCGCAAAGACACCAAAGCGACCAAATCCAAGGAGAAAGAAAAAGAAAAGGACAAGGACAAGGAGAAGGAGAAGGAGAAGGAAAAAGACAAGGATAAATCCAAAGAAAAGGACAGCAACAAGGAGAACGATAAGGATAAAGACGGGCAGGAGCAGAAGGAATTGAAACGGGGCAATCGGCGTCAACGCGATAAATCCGTTTCTACGCCAAACGCTCATTCTTCGAACAATTCGGCCGCACCTTCTCGCAAGAAACCCAAGCTCGAGGAGACGCCTCCGGAACAGAAGCCTCCCGTGCCAGTTTCCACTGCGCCGCCTGCTCCAATTCCAGCTCATACGGCAGCTCCAGCTCCGCCAGCTCCTACTACCCCCGCGGCCAGTCCTCCAGCTCCTCCGCCGGTCGTCTCTCTTCACCATCATCATCACCAACCTCAACCCCCATCGCACCTGCAACAAGGACCTCGCCACTCGATGCAGTCGTCCGCTTCGCTACCCTCGTCAGCTCACCCTACCCCACCTCCTCCTGTCCAGGTACAGTCGATTTCCTATCATACGATGGCTCCAGTAGGGCCGCCCCCGCGCCCTCAATCTCAACCTCCGCCGCCGCCGCCGACCAGGACCAGCGGCCAGAACTTTGACCCCATTCGATCGGCTTTTGACACGGCCACCCCGGCTCCACCTCCAGTTTCGACGCCAGTGCCTAGCTCTGTCTTCAGTCCATCGGCGCGCCCGCTATCACCCCGGCCACCGTTCCGTGCCAGCGCGTCACCGGCCATTGCCAGCATAATCGACCCCCCTACGAACTCGTCGCCTCCGCTCTATGCTCCCCGGTCTTATGTCTCCCCCGGGCGTGGCAATTCGGCCTACTCTCCCTCGCCGGCTGCCACGCCGGCCATCGCGCCCACCCCTCCACCGCTGCCACCCCCTCAAGTCCGACCAGTTTCTCCTTACGCCAATCGATCGCCCTACCCGCCGCAACCGCAACCACAACCGCAGCAGCCCTCTCAAAGATCTCCGCCCTCAAATCCGTCTCCCCCGGCTCAGCCTGCGTCGGTGATTCCACTTCCAATGCCCGAGCCTTCGCAACCGGCCTCGTCAAATAACCAACGGGCACCGTCGCATGAGCCAACTCCGATGGACGTCGATGCGGATCGTTCGCCCCCTTCTGCGGTGGTTAAAGCTCCAAAGAAGGAAAGCAAAGCACCCCCCACGGCACCACCATCGGACCCTACATCACCGAAACCACCCCGCGGGGCAAAGGAAGCTCCGAAGCCGCTACCCCAAGGCTCCGGACTGATCTCCAATGCGCTGTTCGGCGTGGGCGACGGTGCATCTGACGATCCCTCTTCGCGGCGCACGCCCAGTATCATTCTGCATATCCCCCTACAAGGCAATGGCGATCGGATTGTCAATTTTGCCCGTCTCGCAGAGGAGCAATATGGGTTTGCAGCGCTGCATCCCCGTCTTGCGGCCCACAAGGAGCGACTGGCCCGTGTGGCCGCGGCAGGAGCTGCTTTGGAACGGAACGATAAGACCGGTCGTGGAGTCTCGGCTGGAGAGAGTGCGGACGAGGACCTGAGTCTGGAAATGGATCGAGACAGTGACTTAGAAGGGGAAAGCGCACTAGGACCGTCAGTGGCTCGCGCCAACGGGCCCGAGGCTACGGAAGGAAAGAAGAAGCGCCGCAAGAAGAAGATGGAGGAATATGACCGAGACGATCCGTTTGTGGACGATAGCGAGCTAGCCTGGCAGGAACAGGCTGCGGCCAGTAAAGATGGGTTCTTTGTATACAGTGGGCCTCTGGTGCCCGAGGGCGAGAAGGTGCAAGTGGAACGGTACGTGATTTTATCCTTGTCGGACTTTGTGGTCACGTCGAGAGTAATGCTAATTTGTTTATCTACAGCGCCGATGGTACAATCAAACGTGGCCGCGGCCGTGGACGTGGAGGTCGCGGACGAGGCCCGCCAACCACCCAGCATCAAGTCCCTCTGGCGGCTGCCGTCCCCATATCGCAGGAAACCGGTCTTCCTCTGCGCGGTCCTGGGTCGCGAGGAGGCAATCCGCGCCGTCCACGGACCAAAACAGCTCGTCAACAAACGGAACAGGACAAACCGAGCGGAAATGGGCCTACATCGCATGGTCGAGGCGGAGGAGTCGCTGGCCGCGGAGGCTCGACGAGTACTCGAGGAGGAAAATCGCCGGCGATGATCGAATTGGCTCCCCGTCCGAACATTGCGCCTCCCCTTCCCGGACCTGGGCACGAACTGGCGACGAAGTAATTTCTCTCTTTTCCTTTTTTTTCCCCGTCTTCTTTTTACACCTTTCTATAACTGTTTCTTTATATCTCCCCCCTTTTTCATTATTTTCATTCTGTGTCAACTCTTCTTATCTGGGATCGAGTGCAGAGGGACGACCCAGAGGGTCTTTCTTGTAGAACGATTGATTGAAACTATTGTATGGGTGTGACTACAGTATACGGTGTCTGATTCGATTTTCTCTCTTTGGTTCTGTTCTGTGACATGACGTTCTCACGGGTTTCCTACGCTTCTTTGCTTCTTTGGTTGTTCTCGCTCGCCTGGACCGGTGTCGTTTCTATTTCCTGTGCATGATTCGGTGCGGTGTCAATTTTTTTTTTTTTTTTTTTTTTTTTTTTTTTTTTTTTTTTTGCTATTTTTCTTATTCCAGTTTCTTGTGTTCGTGTTCCATTTTACTATCCATCTTCCATGCGGAAAAATCTATCCGAGAAATAACTCTATTTGTAGTATTTGTTCGTGCTGATTTCGACATGATATGAAACCACAAAAAAACAGAAAAGAAAAGAAAAAAAACGATTCGTATATTCTGATTCTGTACTTTGTACCGACAGGGAGATATAGAAAACCCGTGATCAAACAGACAGATCCAAAATGGATAGAATCAGGTCAGATCAGATGTAACAAGAGTTCCAGCCTCGCTCGACATCTAACTTCCTTTGACAAAAAAGACTTGCATTGACCAAACAAAGACAGCGAAATGGAAGGAAGTATGTTATGGAAACCAACGTGATAAAACCAGAAAAACAAACAACAGATAAACCAGCGTAGCGTAAAAATAGAGAGACGGTTTCAAAATGAACCGAAGAGCCAATCGAGATTTAGAGTTTGAAGTTAAAGACAGGACCGAGGAAGAGGGAATAAAAGACGCCTTTGCCGATGCAGAAATCATCAGAAGTGAATAGATAGATAGGGATGGGTTGGTTAGTTCAGGATCGAGTATTTCGTTATCTGAAAATTGGAATAAGGCGGGATGGGTAAATAATCACGAAAGTAAAAGGATAAATCGCTAGTCCTGCAGGGGTGACGGAAAAGAGGTATGTTCATTGATAGCCAAAGATGACATTGACATGACATGGCGAATGCTACATAGATGTAGACAAGGCAAGGCAAGACCCCAAGCCAGTGGTTTATACAGCACCTCGCATCGAACCGGGTTGGCGCCCCCACGATCCTCCGCCCGACGTTGGGACCGGCGGCGGGGGACCGCTGGGCGGCGGTGCTGCGCGAACGGGGTGCGTCGAGGACTGCAGAGGCATGCGCGATTTCGTGTTGTGAGAGCTGGCCGAGCGGGAACTCATCGAAGGTCGCATTGGGGAATCGATGGCTGAAATGGGATCCACCAGGTGTGCCCGCGACGGACGACGGCCGGAGCGATATTCGTCTTCTTTGGTTTCCAGGGACAGGTGCTCCAGCGAGAGAGGCGGAGATCGAGTGGATCGGGAGGGTCGCGGCGACGGATTCGAAGGATACTGGTAGTGTCGGGAATGGGACGAGGATACCTCGGCGGGCATATTCAATGGGATGTCGCCGGACGAGGGGGGATACTGCGGCGTGCGCGAGGACGATTTGCTGGACACAGGTTTGGCAGCGGCCGGGCTGGGGTTGGCGATGGGCTGCGAGGCCTCCTCCTTGAGCGATTTGGGCGGCGCCGGAGCCAGATAAGATTTACGGTTATGTCGTTCCATCATGCTGATGGCCCATTCTTGTAGGTCGACGGGGGTGCGCTTTGCCGCCTGCAGGAAGGCATCCTTGTCCTGAATCCGGTTGTTAGCAAACGGGAACAAACCCACGGCTGTAATCTCTCTCGGGGTGAGGGCATCATACATATAGTTCTCGAGGCGTCGGTCGCTCCTCGGGCTTCTTCAACAAACATTTCGCCGCGAACTCGTGCAGGATGGGAGGAAAGGCGTCGCTCTTGGGCAGCTTGGGGGCCGGCTCATGCACGATTTGCTGCAGGAGATCCAGGATACCCATGGGACCGGCACTGGCACGGTCTCCGGCCGACGCGTCGGACGCATCGAAGGGGAAGCGGCCCACGGCCAATTCCATCACCGTCAATCCCACACTCCAGACATCCGATCGCACCGTGTACGCACCACCCTGGATCCGCTCGGGCGCCATGTAGGTGGAGGTTCCGACGAACGTGTCGGCGATGGAATTCACGGTCTCGGTGGCCACGCCAAAGTCGCACAGCTTGATGTTTCCTCGGGAGTTGACGAGGATGTTGGACGGTTTGATATCGCGATGCATGATGCGATGGGCCTCGTACAGATAGACTAGACCCGCCAGAATCGACTCGGTGATTTTGCCCAGGACGTCCACCCGAACCGGGCCAAAGTCCTTGGATATACCGTCGAGAGAACTAATCGGGTTCCGTCGGGTTAGAATCCCTACTCATAAAAGTAGCGTCCCAGGGTCGACTTACCCGCAATCCATGTATTCCATACATAGGACGATATCTCGAGCTTCATTCTGGAAGGCTCCGTAGAAAGTGACGATGTTCGGGGAATTGCAGTCATGCCCGACTTGCAGCTCCCGCAATATTTGCTTGCGCACCTTCTCCTTGGCATCGACTCGAATGATCTGCGTTCGTGAGGAGTGAGCAGACAGAAGAGAAGATGACAGACACGTCAAATCGACTGCGCGCATACCTTCCTGGCCATCACCACCTTCGTGGACGCATGCATCACCTTGGAGACCGTTCCGCCATTTCCTGCGCCCAGCTCCTTCAGGGTCACCAAATCTTCGCTGCGGAGGTCGAGTCGGAACTCCAGTCCAATTTCCAGGGTGTCTGTCTGTTTGACCTCGCCGCTTCCGACGGCACCGGAGGCTGCATCGCCGTCGGGGGCGTTGGACGAGGGTTTTGGGGCGGCGTTCAGGGCAAGACCCTTGACGTTCTTGCGTTTTAACGTACGAGCCTTGAATTGATCGGCCATGGTGAAAGGGGGGGAGGGAGGGAGAGAAGGAGAGGAAAGGAGGGTGAAGAGAAAGATCGCGAGCGAGAAGGGGGGAGGGGGAGGATGGATGGATGGATTTAAGAAAACAGAAAAAGGCGCCGATAAAAGGAAAAAGATGCGCCAACGAATCCCCCTGGGCGTGAATTAATGGGACGGAGGCACGGAGAGACTGGGCTGGTGAGACAAACCAGGTGGGTTTATTGGGCGCCGGAAGCCTGAGAGACGCAGCGGCAACAGGTCGAAGGTGGGGTAGTTTGTAGGCGTAGTCGACTACTATTTAGTAGTGTTTAACCTGTTCATAGTCGCAGCAGTATCCTATTCCTGCCTAGGATTATGCGCGTTTCACCAGAGGCGTGGTCGGGTGGGATTCCGTCGGCAGGGACGGTTCTCTCTGGTAATAGGATCTTCTCTACGGTACTCCCCGATTCTTCTTCCCTCCGTAGTGGCATCAATAGTCGGGGAAACATGGAACAAAGACCCTCAAACTATCGATCCTAAGGCAATCAATAACAAGAATTATTTAATCCTCCACTCTAGAGCAACGTCAGCATGCAGGACGGTCCTTTGTTAACTGTGGCATGTAGTGAGTGGATCTTTGAATAACTATAACTATTCAAGATTGTTAAATGTATACATCGTCTATTGTGTACATGGAGTATGAATTTAACTGTTGAGTGAAGCATACGATCACCTGATCTGGCTCTCACCTGATCGCGCGCGTTCAGCCACAGCTCCCGGGCGGTGAGGACAACTGCGCCACGGCCCTTTGGCGCAGCCGGCAAGTCTCGCTCGTCTTGTGTCGCTTCTTGTTCTTCGTCCCTTCTTCCTCTCTCACACTCTCTCTTCCCTTCCAATTCTCCTTCCTCTCTTGCTCGGGCTGTCTGTGCTGGAAACGTTGTCCGCTGCTGGTCTCGGTGGTGGATCTCGTCGCGTCCGTCACTTCTCGTTCTTTTTCCTTTGTCCTCGACAACAACCCGTCCTTCTCCCTACAGCTCGATCCTTTCTTTCCGCCCGAGAACCTACAAGATGAGCGCCCGCGACTTCGTTGAAGGAGAGGCTATGCTGGATGATGATGAAAATGAGGAGGAGCTTCCCGATGACTATGAAGGGAGAGCTCGCGAGGGTGCGGGTACCTCGAATCACTACAACGACTCGAGTGAAGAAGACGAAGACGAGGATGATGATGAAGAAGCCGCCCGCGCAGTAAGTCACGCGGTGATCGGAATTAATGCTGTTCCTGTACTGACCTGTTCTCGTTTGCTAGGTCCGCGAGGGTTTCATCGTCGACGAAGACGAAGAGCTCGAAGACCGCGCCGAGCGGCGGCGGGAGCGAAAGAAACGTCGCAGAGAAGAACGTGAGCGCGAGGATGAGCATCTGGACGATGAAGATTTGGAGCTCATCGGGGAGCTAGACCCGGGGCGCCCACCCCCGGCCGCCCCCGAGGTAAGCCTACTCCCATTCTCTTTGCCTGGGCTCTTTGGATATTGAAACGGCTGTCTCTTGGGGAGAGAGGTGTAAGCGAGCTAACTTGATTTCCTTTTCTCGATACAGTCTAAATTCAAGCGACTAAAGCGTGGCCATAAAGACCGTGACTCTCGACAACCATCCCAAGGTATCAATGATATCTTCAACTCGGATGACGAAGAGGAACCGGCGGGCGACTATGGCAGGCCCGGTCATCGGAGGCCCATGCACGATGAAATGGACGACTTCATCGAAGAAGATGTTTTCTCGGACGAGGAGGGCCAGCGGGAGCAGGAGGATTTGGAAATCGCCCGCCCCAAGACCTTCATGTCTAACCTGGGCACCACCGATGCAACGGGCTTGGATCCGAATGCCCTCGAGGATATGCGCGCCGCCTTCGGAGACGGAGATGACTACTACTTCGCCCTGGCCATGGAAGACCAGGAGCAGGAGCAGGAGGTGGATGAAGAAAAACATCTGGATCTGAAGGATGTTTTCGAACCGTCGCAGCTGGCCGAAAAAATGTTGACTGAGGAGGATAACCAAATTCGTTTGCTGGATGAACCCGAACGACACCAGATTGCCCGCAAGCCCTACCGAGACGTCGCTTTGACCGAGGAGCAATTCCGCGAGGAGGCCGCCTGGATCTCGAACCTCATGCTTTTGAAAAAGCGCATCGAACCCGAGCTCCGGGAGCCGTTCCAACGCTCGGTCGCCAAGGTTTTGGAGTTCTTGGTGACGGACGACTGGGAGGTTCCCTTCATCTTCCAGCACCGCAAAGACTACATGATTCATGCCGTCAAGGTTCCCGTGGACGGCGCCGGTTACGACGCCGATGCTTCGCAGTACACCACCAAGGCGGAAAAGCTGCTGAACATGACGGACCTTTGGGATATCTTCGATCATGACCTCAAGTTCAAGGCGCTCGTGGACAAACGCAACACGATCCAGAAGGCCTATGACAACGTGCAGAGTCTGTTCCAAGTCAACGACCCGGTGGTAGACGAGATGCTTCCGGCCGCCGTGACCATGGAGGAGCTCCAAGATGTGCAGGACTACATTCATTTCCAATATGCATCCCATCTACGGGACATGGCTTTGACGAACGGCGAGGCCAATGGCGAAACGCAGCGGCGGAAGGCTTCGAGCAAGACTTTCTTCGAGCGTGTCCGGAACGGAAAGGCCTACGGATTGGTGCGTGCCTTTGGAATTTCTGCAGATGCGTTCGCACAGAATGCTCTCAAAGAGGGCCGCCGACAATACACCGAAGACCCGACCGAGCGCCCCGACGATATGGCCGACGGACTAGTGGACAACGACTTCTCCAATTCGTCTCACGTTCTGAAAGCGGCCAAGACCATGTTCGCCGAAGAGATCGTTGTGAGCCCCAAGATGCGTAAGGTGATCCGACAGGCCTACTACATGAACGGCGCCGTCGATTGCTTCCGAACTGAGAAAGGTTTGCGGCGCATTGATGAGCAGCATCCGTACTACGAGTTCAAGTATCTGCGCAACCAGCAGCTCAGCGATATCGCCCGCCGCCCGGAGCTGTACCTCCGCATGCTCAAGGCCGAAGAGGAAGGCCTCGTGGAGGTGAAGGTTCGTTTCGAGAACTTCGACCATTTCCGGCAACGCCTGTACCCCGACATCGAGTCGGATAACTATAGTGAACTCGCGGACGCTTGGAACCGCGCTCGCCGTGACGTGCTGGACCTGGCCCTGGGGAAGTTGGAACGGTTGATCAACCGCAGCGTGAAAGAGAACATCCGTCAAGAATGCGAAAACCATGTGGCAAAGGAGTGCCGCGAGGCATTCTCCCAACGGCTGGATCAAGCCCCTTATAAGCCCAAGGGCATGGTGCTGGGTACCGTTCCTCGGGTCTTGACTCTCTCTACAGGATCGGGCATCGTCGGACGAGAACCGATCCATTGGGCCTACGTGGAGGAAGACGGTCGCGTGCTAGAGAACGGAAGATTTACGGATCTATCGATTGGCGACCGCGATCGCAACATCCCCGACAGCAAAGATGTCGACGGCTTTGACGAACTCGTGCGTCGACGCCGACCCGACGTCATCGGTGTGTCCGGAAGTTCTCCGGAGACTCGCCGGCTTTACAAGCTTCTGACCGACGTTGTCGATAAGAAGGATCTGCGCGGTGCTCCGTACACCGACGACCGAGACGACGAGGTCAGCGATCGATTGGAGGTCGTCATTGTCAACGACGAGGTGGCGCGACTTTACCAGCACAGCGAGCGGGCCAAGAAGGATCATCCGAGCTTCGCACCCTTGTCACACTACTGTGTCGCATTGGCTAAGTACCTGCAGAATCCGTTGAAGGAGTATGCGTCCTTGGGGCGAGACATCGTGTCCATTCAGTTCAAGCCGGGGCAGCAGCTGGTCAGTCAAGAATTGCTTCTTAAGCAGTTGGAGACGGCGCTGGTCGATATGGTGAACCTGGTGGGCGTGGATATCAACGAAGCTGTCGCTGACACGGCGACTGCCAATCTTCTCCCATACGTTTGTGGCCTGGGCCCGCGGAAGGCAGCCCATCTGCTCAAGATCGTCAACATGAACGGCGGCGTTGTGAACAACCGCGTAGAGCTCCTGGGTGTGAATGCGCAGTATCCAGCTATGGGCGTGAAGGTGTGGAACAACTGTGCCAGTTTCCTGTACATCGACTTTGAAAACGCTGACCCGGATGCCGACCCGCTGGACAACACTCGAGTTCACCCGGAGGACTACGATATTGCGCGAAAGATGGCGGCCGATGCTCTGGAGTTGGATGAAGAGGATATCAAGGCGGAGACGGACGAGAACGGACCGGGCGCCATCGTGCGGAAGTTGTTCCGCGAGGAGGCGCAAGACCGAGTGAACGACCTGATTCTGGAAGAGTACGCCGAGCAGCTGGAGAAGAACCTCAACCAGCGCAAACGAGCCACCCTTGAGACGATCCGTGCCGAGCTTCAGCAACCGTACGAGGAGCTGCGCAAGCAGTATGTCTTCCTCAGCACGGATGACATCTTCACCATGCTCACGGGTGAGACGGTGGACACGTTGGCCGAGGGCATGGTGGTGCCCATCTCCATCAAGCGCGTGTCGGACGACCACATCGACGGTAAGCTGGACTGCGGCATCGACGCCCTCGTGCCCGAGTCGGAGCTCACGGATCGATACGACATCCCGGTGCGGGCCCTGTACGCGCCACACCAGACCGTGCCGGCCAAGGTGCTGTTCCTCAACCGGAAGAGCTTTACCTGCAACGTCTCGCTGCGCGAGGAGCAGGTCAGCCGACCGGTGGGCAAGGTTCAAGATCGCCTGCAGGGCGAATGGGACGAGCGACAAGAACACCAGGATCGTGAGGCGATGCAGGAGAAGACCCAGAGCGGCGGGCGAGCCATGCGTGTCATCAAGCACCCGTTGTTCCGGCCTTTCAACTCCACGCAGGCCGTAGAATTCCTCGGGTCGCAGAGCCGCGGTGACGTGGTGATCCGGCCTTCCTCGAAGGGTCCCGACCACTTGGCGGTAACGTGGAAGGTCGCGGACGGCGTGTTCCAACATATTGATGTGCTGGAGCTGGACAAAGAGAACGAATTCTCCGTCGGGCGCGTTCTGAAGGTTGGCGGTCGATACACATACAGCGATTTGGATGATCTGATCTTCAACCATGTCAAGGCGATGGCCAAGAAGGTGGACGAGATGGTAGTACATGAGAAGTTCCAGGAAGGCAGCAAGGATGCCACCTGTAAGTTCCTGTTCCTTTCTTTCGTTTCTTGTTGCTTTGATTTGAGAGGCTAATATTCGTGCACAGACTCCTGGTTAGAAACCTACACCAAAGCCAACCCCAAGCGGTCGGCCTACTCCTTCTGCATCGACACCAAGCACGCCGGCTATTTCTTCCTCTGCTTCAAGGCCGGAGAAAATTCCCAGCTGCAGAGCTGGCCCGTGAAAGTGATTCCTCAGGGCTACGAACTGCAGCGCAACCCCTACCCCGACATGCAGGCGCTCTGCAACGGATTCAAGTTGATGTTTACCAATATGCAGGCTGGTAGACGGAGGTAGAGGCAGGGTGATAAGGAAAAGGGGGTTCTTTTTTCCTACTCTTCTTTTGTATACTGTAATATTTCTTGATGCCCATGGCCCCGGATGGTGTTGATTCCTCGGTGATTGCTGTCTTTTTTTTGTACCTTTTCTATTCTCTTATCATGGTGGTTATTATTTTTCAAGTGGTGAAAAACACGGCAGCAAAATTCCAGCACAGATGGCCTCCATCCATTGTACTCCGTAGTCAGGGACACCCTCGGTCCTTGTGAGCCCCAAAAATGGGCGCGGCTGACCAGCTCCATCCATGTGATTTCCCGCGGAGCCTCCTTCGCCCTCAGCTTCCGCTCTCCTCCGCATTCTTCCTTCTGTCTCCATCTCCTTATCTGCGCCCATTCTTCCTCTCCCGTTCGGCCTCGGTTTCATTCTTTGTTGTCGGTAATCCAGGGGTGGTGTTCTCGTCCCTACCGTTCTTCGGGGCCTTGGCCAGTGGGGAAAATCAAACAATCCTGATCCGATTGTTTCCCCAACCTGACATCAGCCGCGCCTTGCACATCTTCTTGTCCAGCCTTTCCGGCCACGCAGCCTCATCACCTTCCTCGTAGACCGGAATCATTTTTCTTTCCATCATCATTTCATTCTCCCTGTGTATCTAGCTCCAACAACTTCCAATTCCGCCTCGAACATCTAGTGTGTCATCTACTCGGACCCCCGCGCAACCATGGCCTCCATGGAGGAGTTGGAGATCCATAGCAAAGTAAGGGGACAATAATGCACGCAGAGTCCCACCCCCCTCCAGAGGAACTGACACCTGCAGACTCTGGCGGGACTCTTGTATTTTTTTTTATATCCCTCAAAAAAAGACCCGTCCGCTGACTCGATCCTTTGATCTTCGCTCATGTCTAGTCCTACTTTGTTCGTTGGGTGAATGTCAAACCCGGCCACACCATCTCCTGGAGCATTCAGCCGCACAAGAAGTCCCTCAATTTCGGGATTTTCAAGCACCCCGGCCATTCCGCCGTCTTGGGCTCCAACGGAGACCCTCAGAGCACCAACTCAACCGAAAATCTGCCATCCTCCGCAAGCACGCGATCGAATTCCTCCGTCCCGATCCTCGACCGACTCGCTGGCTTCGGCTTAAAGCAGATCCGCTGGCTCGGCAAATGCGAGGCTGAGAAGATCGTCAAAGGCACCTACGACGTGCCCGCGAATGAGGGCGGAAATTACGCCCTTGTCTTCGACAACACCTTTTCCAAGCAGATCTCCAAGACCGTGACCCTCGTACTGCTCACCTACCCCACGGCGCTGCCTCCGCAGTCGGTACCAGTCCCACATGCCGCTAGTCAGCCCTCTCAGACGACGGAAGCCCCCGAGGCGGGTGCGACTTCGCGGCGACGGGGTAACAGTACGGCTAAATCGCTCCCGCAGACGATTGACTGCGATTCGGGCTTGATTCATACCGGTATCCTACAGAAGAGACGCAGGAAGCGGCACCAGGGGTGGGCAAGACGATTCTTCTCGCTGGATTTCAAATCCTCGACCCTGTCCTATTATCACGACCGCAATTCCTCTGCCCTGCGAGGCTCAATCCCCCTGTCTCTGGCGGCGGTGGCATGCAGTGAGAGCACGCGGGAGATTTCTATCGACTCCGGCACCGAGATTTGGCACTTGCGAGCAAGCAACGATGAAGAGTTCACCTCGTGGAAACGGGCCCTCGAGAAAGCCTCTTCTTCCAAGACCCCGGCCGAGGAGGTCATACCGCCGTCGCCGCTTCTGCGCGTGCCGTCGCAGCGTTTCGCTCCCCCTGTTGCTGACGAGCGCGAGTGGGGACGTATTGAAGGACTGGTCAGCCAAGTGTCGGGGTCCAGAGACCTCATTCGTCGGTTGGCCAGAGATACGGATCCGAAGTATATGAGCAGCGCCAATGCACTCGAGCGACCCCGTGGCCGATCTCCGAGCCCACCGCCTCGCGAACCCAACGGCGGTGATTCCGAATCTCGCGAAAAGCGTCCATTCTGGAAACGAAAGACCAGCTCGGCAGCCCAACAGGGTGGTTACAAACGGCCTCCGACCGCCGTTGCCGCGTCCTCGTCCTCCCAGTTGGCGGTCCCGGCTCCAGGAAGCGGCGGAGATACTGCTTCCCTCTCGGGTGATCGGAAACCGAGCAGTATTTCTAGTCACCCCGATCAGATTGAGGAGATTCATGAACATCTTCTGACCGTTCTCCGGAACTTGGATCATGCCGTCAACGAGTTTTCTACTCTGATCGCGGAGGGCAAACAGCGCCAACAGCGCCAACAGCGCCAACAGCAACCCATTATACCCATTCAATCCCGCCGCAGTTTTGAGTCGGACGTGTCGCAGGAATTCTTCGACGCCGACGACGGTGGCGACGGGTCTCCGCTGTTGACTATCCAGGACAGTGACGATGAAGGCGCCGACAGCACCAATAACGCCGACGCTGCGACGTCCAAGCCCGAGGAAGATGTAGTGATTGACGATGCACCTTCAGACAGCGAGGATGAAGAGTCCGACGTCCCCGCTCCCAATAGCGACCGCTTCTCCTCTTTGTTCCCCGTTCGTCCTAAGTCTCTCACTCCGCTGCCGCTCAGCAAAGTGCCTCGTCGCTCGAACATCCCCGCTCCCACGGTGATGCCTCCTAGTCTGATTGGCTTCCTCCGCAAGAATGTCGGGAAGGACCTGTCGCAAATTTCCATGCCTGTGTCTTCCAATGAACCGCTTTCTCTTCTGCAACGAGCGGCCGAGGTAGTGGAGTATTCGGCACTCCTCGACCATGCGGCCAGCGCTTCTGACCCTGTCGAGCGACTGGTCTATGTGACGGCTTTCGCCCTTTCCTCGCTGTCCAACGGCCGGGTCCGCGAGCGCGCTATCCGCAAACCCTTCAACCCCATGCTCGGCGAAACGTACGAACTTGTCCGCGAAGACCTCGGGTTCCGATTCATCGCCGAGAAGGTCTCGCACAGGCCTGTGCAGCTCGCGTACCAGGCGGACAGCAAGGACTGGAGTCTTTCCCAATCCCCCATGCCGACTCAGAAGTTCTGGGGCAAGTCAGCTGAAATCATCACGGACGGCAAAATGCGCCTGACCTTGCATACCACCGGCGAGCATTTCAGCTGGTCCTCGGCCACCTGTTTCCTGCGCAACATCATCGCCGGCGAGAAGTATGTGGAGCCGGTCGGTGAGATGTCTCTGGCCAACGAAACCAGTGGCCAGAAGACCGTCTCCGTCTTCAAGGCCGGCGGCATGTTCTCCGGCCGCAGCGAGGATGTCAGCACTAAGGCGGTGGACTCGTCCGGCCGCGAGCTTCCCCTGGGTCTCACTGGCACCTGGACTACCTCGCTCCAACTCACCAAGAACGGCTCGCCCACGAGCACCACGGTCTGGAAGGCCGGTCCGCTGGTGTCCAACGCACCCAAGCACTACGGCCTCACCACCTTCGCCTCGGCCCTCAACGAAATCACACCTATCGAAGAGAACAAGCTCCCTTCGACCGACTCGCGTATGCGCCCAGATCAGCGAGCCCTCGAGGACGGCGACGTGGACCGCGCCGAAGAAGTCAAGGTGAAGCAGGAAGAGGGCCAGCGAGCGCGCCGCCGCGAGATGGAAGCCGCGGGCGAATCGTGGACCCCACGCTGGTTCACCCGTGCAGATGATGACGGCGGCGACGAAGTTGCCTGGCGCTTGAAATCCGGCAAGGACGGATACTGGGACGAACGGTCTCGAGGCAGCTGGTCTAGTGTTACCCCGGTGTTTGAGCCGTAATGAAGCGAAGCGAAGTTAGTACGCTCAGCCGTGTTATCTACCCATGGATCTGGGAATTGTTGTTTGCTCATCTACTGTCTATTTCGTTGTATATCTCTCTCTTTTTTTCTGGGCGCGAGGCATAGAAAGCTTGAATGTGCAGGAACTGTTTGCTATTCGGTTTGTACATTGTGTTTCTTTCTTGTTTCTTGTTCTATCTTCGTGGTATGGTATATCTTCTCTGTTAGATTCATATACATATACATATATATCCCCCCTCGAATATTTTTCTATATTTCGGACCAATAGATTCTTCTATTTTCCTAGAGTGCCTTTTCTTTCAATCCTGTTTGACAAGTCCTGAAATCTGCATCTCAAGAGATATTAATCGCCCACAGAATAAATAATACATATACACCAAGAATCTCAGACAAATCGGTAGGAAATTTTCATCTAAAGTATTTCTGATTGTATGTCTTCTTCTTGCTCTGACAACATAACGAACAACGAAACGAGACGATACTGGTAAATTCTACCTCTTGTTGAACAGAAATCGTATCGAGAAACGCGAAGCACGAATATGAGACGTAACCAAACAAGGAAATAGAAAGGAAAGAACATTGAACAATGAGACAGATTAGTAGAAATAGAAACAGAAACAGAAACAAAACGCCCATCAAGTTCATTAAGCAATACTCGTATGTGCGTAGACTACCTCGTATTTTTTTTATTCATTCAACCCATTTTTTGGTAATCCCGTCGTATCATTTGTTTTGTTGAAGTTATTCTTCATCCGATTGTTGATGGACGGCCCATCGTCGGTTGTTGCGCGACTTGGCCGCTTTCTTGGCCATGCCTCGGTCTCGATCGGCCGGCGTGCTTTGACGGACCATGACGGGGAGACTGTCCAGGACCGCCCGGTTGCCTTGGTAGTAATGCTGCGCGAAACCGCCCTGGAGAATGCGACGCAGGGAGTTGAGTCGGATCCATTTCCACCAGCGGTCGATGTTCATGACGCCCTGGCGGCCGATCTTGACGGTAAGCTTGCTGCCGTAGTGGCGGTTGGTTTCTTGGTCGATGGCCGTGTTGTACATGGGTCCGCGCCGAGGGTTCTCGACCGTGGTCAGGATTGAGGCGAAGTTGCTGTGCAGGTTCTTCTTGTCTCGCTTGCTGATGTGTTTGCTGTGTACCGTGGCTAGCGACTGGAGTTGAGTTTCAAGCTCGTGGGTATTGTGGTAGGCGTTGTAGCGTTTGATCAGTTTGGGACCGTCGCGTTCGCCCTGCGTGCTCATGAACGACTCCTCATCGGACTCTTCCTGGCTTTCTTCGCTATCTTCGTCATCCTCCTGCGGGGTGTAGCTTTTCTCGTACAGAAGCGCGATGTTCTCGCCCGCGGCGATCTGAACCGCCGAGTCGCCGCTGTTCAGCTGGTCCATGAAGATCTGAATGGCGTCTTCACTTTCGCCTTCCAAATCGTCGATCTCGGTCGCCATGGCACCCCACTCTTGAAGAGCTGCCGTGACGCTTCCCGGCTCATCGCCAGCATCGATGGACTGTCCATCGGAGGCTGCAACGTCCAAAAGGAAGGTCATTTGGTCTAGGATGCCGTCTTCACCGGCACCTCCAAACATAGTGCATGTGCCGAGACAATGAATGGCGGAGGCTTTGACAACGTGGGAGGTCGAGTCCCTGATCGCACGACTGAGTAGCGCCTCGACATTTTCGTAAATAGTGTTGTCGAGCGCGGTGATAGTGAGGAGCTCGAGGGCGCGGAGTGCCAAAGTGGTTTCGCGCACGCTGTTTTCAAACTTGACGCTGCGGCAAAATGCGGCCAACAGATCACTTACCCGGAAGCGAATCTGCTCTTCAATGTAATGCCCTTTGGATAGGCGACAGAATGCGGCGTAAGCTTCTTCGCGACTCAAGATACTGCTGCGCTTCCGATCTAGAATGTCCTCGACGACGTCACCAAGCTCTTCCGCCCAGTTGGCGTTGTCAATTTCCGGGTTATCAGTCAGATCATCCAGAGAGCCAATACTGTCGGATAGAAATCGTCATTAGTAAACCTGCTTCTTTTTCTTTTCCTTTTTTTCTACTATGACATCATTCCGCCACTAGTAATCCGACAGGAACAAGAAAAAAGACAAAAAAAAAGGACGAGGAAAAGAAAAAGATGCTCACCTCAAGGCAGTGTCGTCGCTCAGATTGCCAAGATCCTCTTCGTCCGATGCATGTCTACTTGCGTTCTGAGAGGACTGTCGAGAATTCGGAGTAGAGTTTGCGCGTGAAATGCGACGAGAGCCTTCGCGCGAGGCAGCCTTACGAGAGACCGTCTTGCCGCTCTCGAAGACTTGACGACGCAAATCAGGCATGATGAGTGGCGAGGAGGATGGAAACGAGGACGAGAGGTTGGAAAGAAGTCGGGTGAAATTCCCGAAAAGTAAAAAAAAATAGAGACCGAGGAAGAGAAGTTGGTTGGTGAGTGATGGTTGTCAGTGAGTAAGAGTACGGAGTACGGAGTAGCCAAAGTGGTGTTAGACCCCGCTATGCAAAAGGTATGGATGTTGTCGACAGTAAGAAATATTTCTCCGATACAAAGGACATGATATAATCAATTTTGAAAAAGCGGATTTAAACACACAGTGGCGTAAAAAGAAGAGAGAAAGAGGAAGTAAGGAGAAGAGAGAAAAGGAAGAAAGGAAGGGAGAGAAAGACGTTCGTTTTTTAGATTTTGGGACGCGAACCCCGTGATCGCTTCACTGCCGATAAGGACAAAGTTGGCCCAACGCGACCGAGGGAGATGACCACGACACGACAGGTTTATTATTACTATTACGATCCTCTCCCTTCGAACCAGAAGTCGAGAAAGAAGGGAAGAAACAGTGGAAGGACGCATTATTCTGGGACTCTCTGCCAATGACAGTGCGCCTATCGCCACGTGATGCGGGGAGTGCTTATCGGGCCTCAGGCAGAAGATGACGTCCCCTCCGAGTCCCTCCGATACCCAATTAGAGTCTTAGAGTCTATACTCGCTGCATATCATTCAATAGTAATACGCTAGATGCAGGTCAGGATCGCCATCCTAAAATATAGTGCACCGTGAAGAAGTCTATTACCAAATGGAGGGGTATCTAATCTCGTCGCAAGCATACACACACAACCGTCCCAAAGCAAATCTCTCAACTCCGTTCCAACGCCAGTTCCAAGATCCTCCGCGATTTGCTACCCTCCAAGTACTCTCGACCTTCTCCCCGGTGATCGTCGTCGTAATCATCATCCCCAACCTCCAAGTCCACCTGTAGACTGGCCTCGTATGCTCCCATCACCGTCTCCTCGTCCACCCGGACGCCGCCGTGGACTAGGACACGGATACACTGTGCTAGTCGTGCAATTTCACGGCGTGTCTGCGGGGGTATATCGTCGTTCTGGCTGGAGTAGATAGAGCTCGACACCATCTCCTCCATGCGCGTGATGGAAACACTGTCGGTCGTAGAGGATGCGGCGGCTGTGTCTTCCGCGTGCTTCGAGATCCAAATGAAACCGTTCACTCCGAGTATGACATCCACGTCACCGCCCCCGTTGGCGGTACTGATGGTCCATACCTGCCGCCGAGATCGAACGACTCCGCCCGTGGTGCCGGCCGCAGCAGACCCGGTGCCGAGGCCGCCCTTGACATTCGAACTGGACGCGCCGCTACCACCGGTCCCGGTCACGGCGAGAAAGACACCGTTCCGGAGTTTGCCGTACTTCAGCGACCGTGTGTGTAGCGAGGCGGCACCATCAGAATGTACATTTTGAACCTCGGCGACCAACAGATCTCCCTCGCTGAAGAAAGTCCGGATCTGCAGCTCATCCGCACTCGTTCGTCGACGTAGGATACCACCTGGCAGGTTGATTGCGGAAAGTGGAAGTTGTGCAAGGAGAGGAGCGGCGACGTCTACCTTCCACCGGCGCGACTGGACCTCGACAATGCGGCCAACCACAAGGTCACCGATCTCCGGAGTATAACGGGCTCGAAGGGGCTGGACCGAGAGCAATTTGTTGGTTTTCTGGACGTTTCCGGCAACAGTGGCGATGATAGAGGTCGAGAGAGGGTTCATGTAGGTACCGTGTCCTCTATATACAGATGAGCTGGTGCCATTGGGAGGTGTAGCTGCAGCACAGCCGAAGATGGGGATATGGGTGGAACTAACCTCATCCATTGGGGGTCATCGGTCACGGTCTCACCGGGTGTGACAATCCCTGTGTTGCCTGCTAAAACTCCTACTATACCGGAGTGCTTGCTCGGTCTTGAACCTTTTCCTGCAGCTATTCCGACGCCGCCGTCCGAGTCCACGGACATCGAATCGACGTCGGAGTCTGAGGGGATATCCACCTCGTCCACAACTGGCGGAAGAATTGTAATGGCCATCCTTGATAATTGTCGCCTTTCGGAGGATCACTTATTAAGGTGAAATTAAGAATTTCCTTTTCAAGCAATTATGGGAAGTGGCGATTCTGATCGTTTGCCAGTCTGAACGGTTTGGCTTGAAAGAAAAGAAGACTTTCCCCATTTGACAAACAGAGCAAACGTCGTGTGGAGACACACGTGAATGCCAAGCCCTATCATGGTTGATCTCCAACGAAGACTTCTAAAGACTCGCTTTACACCGTACGTCTATTTCTCGATTTTAGCTAGTGATATCGGTGAGCGTATCAATAGGTAACAGTTGTAGTTCAACCGAGGGTTTACATTGGATACTTAAAATAAGATGCAAGAGGAACAGATCGACGGAACACGTCGGGAAACTAAGCAGGACATACGAAAAGGAAGCTAGAGATATTGTTGTAAAGAGACTGAGGCATCATTTAGATTTCACTTGGCCTTCAAAATCACAATAGAGATATCATATGCGAACGAAAATGAACAAATTATTCCCAATAGTATTACACAGGTACGGAGTATCGGTACAGAGCAGGCAGGCAGCATCAAGCTCCCACTCCGGAGGACCTCTTCGACGAGCGCTTTGCGGTCGAAGAGGGCTCTTCTTTCTTCTTTCGGTTGGAACGGCTGCCTCCGCCTTTGTTTTTACCGACGCTCTCGTCGTCGCGCTTGCGTTTGCCCTTGGCACCTGAAGGCGTAGGGCCGCCTTCCATCAAGACGCTGTCGTCATCATAGAATTCTTCATCCTTTCGAGCACCCCCGGTCGCTTTCTTGGAAGTGCGCAAGTTTGAAGGCCGGGAGCCGGACTTCTCAGAAGCATTCTCGTTGTCTTGTAGGAATATATGGGGTTGGTTCCTCCGTAACCAATTGTAAACTGAGATGGAATTTCGCAAACCCGCATCTCTCTCTCGATCGGCAAACGTCGCTTTCTCGGGGGCCCGGCTGAGCTGCAAGGCTGCAGTTTCGTCGCCCAGTTTAGCATCCACGGCCAGATAATGTTCCGTTTCGTGTTGTGGGGTGAAGAAACCAAGACTTTGCTCAAACCCGCCATCCGCCGAAACCTCTTCTTCCTCCATCTGTGGCAGAGTATGGGGGACTTTCAACAATGAGGTATAGTCTAACCGCGGCGTGAACGCTTTGCCCTGTTTGACAGCGTTTTCCAGGTCACGATAGCTTTCAGCGGTCATGTTGCCAGTCGCAACCTCATCTTTGGCATGTTTTAGCATCGACTGTGCTGCTTCCGGGTCGTTGTACGATGGGGAAACTTGTGTTTCGTCCTTTGGCATAAGGGTGTCATCGCCAGAAGCACTCAAGTCGTACCGCAATTCGGGCGAGATGTGAAGGCTGTCGTTGAATTCCAAAAGGACTTCTAGAAGCTGGCTGCACTGGAGTCAGACGAATGATCGCGCAAAAGACAAGTAGGGAAGGGGGGGGGGGGGGGGGTGAATAATGTCAACTCACTCATTTTGCTCCTGAATCCGGTTTGAGAGATCCTGAATGCGCAATCCCTCCCGAACAAGTAACTCGCTATCCCTCATCTGTAGTTCGAACTTGACCTTAAGTTTCGCGAACTTTTTCCTGTGAGTGGATTAGGTATGAGATGTTGCAAGGTCGCACATGGTTGGACCTACTTGAAAGATCGGTATGACTGCTTGGTAGGGGCATCAGGTAGGCTTTCAGCGACAGAGCGAGCATCGTCGCCGTCTTGAGACATAATGAAAATGGAGTGACTAATGACCTCTAAGACAAGACAATGTTTCCAAAAACAAGAATTTGAGATCGAAGGATTCAAGGTGAAAAGGAGCTGAGCGACGATGGGATTGAGATGGGCAGAAGCACAGCGTTAGGTCTGGGATGGACGGAGGAGACGGAGACGCAGCTCGCCAAGTCCTGGACGGAGAAGCCGACGGGGGCTGGGCGGCCGCTTTCTGCCCGTCTTTTTTTTTTTTTTTAAAAAAAAAGCCGACCAGTATTGTTCTTATCCACTCGACTTTCTCCTCACACACCTGCTTGTGACTAGTCTTTATATAAACATTTCTTCTTTTTGTTCTCTTTTTACATTCGCTTGCCCTCCAATCATTCTAATTCATCGAAAGAACTACACTCAAAATGGGTGGAATTGGTGAAGGAACTCACAAGAAGCGCAAGTTGCCTGAAGCGAACGAGATCGAGATTGATGTCTCTGCTCCTGAGCCTCCGTCCAAAAAGGCACTGCGCAAGGCTAAGAAAAACCCCTCCGAGGCGAAATCAGAGACGGCCGCGGAACAAACTTCAGAGGCCCTGGTGAACGCCCAGAATGCTGCAGAGAAACGCTCTGATTACGGGGTTTGGATCGGAAATTTAGCGTTCTCCGTGACCAAAGATGATCTTCGCCGGTTTTTTACAAGCAACTGTTCGTTTGCCGAGACCTCCATTACACGAATCCACATGCCGAAAGGCGCGGAGAAATTTGGGAAGACGCAGAATAAAGGGTTTGCCTACGTCGATTTCTCCACCGAGAGGGCCCTCAAAGAGGCCTTGGGGCTGAGCGAACAGCTCGTGACCGGACGGCGGGTATTAATCAAGGATGCGAAGAGCTTTGCGGGAAGACCGGAAAAGAAGGAAGGTCAACAATCCGGCGCCCAGGCTGCATCTGGCCATCCTCCCTCGAAACGCATATTTGTCGGTAATCTCAGCTTCGACACTACGAAGGCAGACATTGAAGAGCACTTTGGGCAATGCGGAACTGTGGCACATGTACATGTGGCGACTTTTCAGGACTCTGGGAAATGCAAGGGCTATGCATGGGTGCAGTTTGAGGAGCTTGCGGCAGCGGAGGCGGCGGTGAGAGGGTTCATGATGGTTAACGAAGACGACGAGGATGAGGGAGATTCCGCATCCGAGACCGAGCAGCCGAAAAAGCCCATGAAGCCGAGACAGAGAAGGGTGTGGGTAAATATGCTTCTAGGTCGACGTATGCGGACGGAGTTTGCAGAAGATGCGTCTGTCCGTTACAAGAAGCGATTCGGCAAAGACAAAGAAGCCAAGGGAAATGATTTCGTGGAGGAGGCCAGCGGGGCTGACAATTCAGCCGAGAGGCAGCCAGCCCGACCTGCAAAGTCCAAAAAGCCGGCTTATTCACGGTACGATGAGGGAACCGTGCAAAAGCTGAGCGGTGCGATTGTCGAAGCCCAGGGAAAGAAGACCACCTTTGATTAGGTTTTCGGCGCTGGATGACAGGGAAAAAGCCCAAGGGAAGGGAAAGACAATCTAACAAAGCCTCCCGAGGAGAAAAAAAAAAAAAAAAAGAGAGATGACAAAAGAATGACTTCCTTACCCCCTTAGAACGGCCGGGGAGAATCTTGCTGGATCAATGAATCCCTTGCCGGAGAAAGGTGCAAGATTAGGCGGTATAACCCTGGCCGTTTTTCTGGTTTAGTTGCCATCACGACAGCGTCCTCTTCCCAGTCTACAACAAACCTTGCTTAGCCACGGTCAGCAGTCTGCTCATAAGTCCGTGCTGTCCAAATCCTCGACCTCTGATACCCAAAACCAAAAGTTACTCTGGCGTGTTCTCACCATCGTATGTGTGCTTTGTCGATCGATATTCTGTGATATGTATTTGTTAGAATCAATCAGCATCAATAATCAGCATCCATAAATGAAGACAAGACGAGGTTTCCACGGAGCAGCAGGGTGGGAAGTACGGAGTAGATCCGCGCAGACAGACGTGGATGATGCAGCATCACCGACAGAGGGGCTTAGTCAGCAACAGGCTTGTCGATCCCTGCGACGCGGTTAATACGTGATGATAACGAAGACGATAACAAGAAAAAGAAAAATTCAAGCAAATCTAAAAAAAGCCTAATCCAAACGATCGGATTTGGTGGTTGATCAAGTCCCACCTCCGTTTGGAGGTCAGGTCGACAGCCTCGAGATGATCTCGAATCAGCAATTACATGGTTATAGTAGAAAAGTAGTTGTACTGAGGAGAGTGAATTGGTTCTAGAATCGCTGATGTGGTTTGGGTAGGCGCTAACCCGATTGGGCCGGTTGACATCGAAAGAGATGTCATGGCTCATCGCCAAAACCACCAAATCCATTGCTTCTCCTCAACTCTCCCACCTTCCTCCGATCCTCCTCACCCTCGTTCCCCGGGTGCATCGTATTCCCATCAATATCCCTTATCCTAGTCGCTCGTCCATCCTATCGATCGTCCGTTACCCACTTGGTTCACTTTGGACTGTTTCGTTTCCGCCCGCCGTGGCCCTTCCTTGCAGGCCGCCGGTTTCGCCGCAGTTTCTGGTCTTTGCTTCCCCCCAATACCGAAAACCCTCTGAACCGCTTGCCAGCTGCGCCATCCTCCTACTCGACACCGCCTACGTCTACCTTCCCGTCAGATCTATCATTACCTATATATCCGCGTGAATGGCTCCGCGTCGTCACCACATCGGTGCGAGCCGGCGGACAAGGCGAGAAGAAGAGGGCGAAGATGAAGGCTCGATAGGTGGGGAATTGGAGGATGACTCCTTAAGCGAAGCGTCGGGTATCAGTCACCAGGAAGACGACGATGCCGATGGCGAGGGAAGTGATGATAGCGATGATGAGGTGTCGATACCCCCGCAGGGGGCCGACACCAATGGCCATCCGATCAATGGTCGTATGCCTGAGGCAGGTCAGCAGTCGGGGAGGCGCCAATCTATCTCCCCCGACAAACGGGCTGCGACCAACGCTATTTCCGACACCGAGGCTATGATGAATGGGATGAAGATATCGGGGAAGACAGACGAGGTGGCCGAGATACATTTCGACCAGATGAAGGGGGAGACGAGCCAACCGACTGGAAGGACGCCGTCCGCGCCGCCCACGGAACCGAGGAGAGAAACCTTTGCCGAGAGGAAACGTCGTGAGCATGAGAAGTACTCAAAGGAGAGAGACGAGAATCCGGCGTTCGTGCCAACGCGGGGAAGCTTCTTTCTTCACGATAAGCGTTCTACGGAGTCGATGGCCAATGGTTACAAGCCGTTCAACAAGTCGAAATCGAGGCCTTATGGCCTGATTGTGGACGGCAATGTGCGCAAGTAAGTTTATCATGCCCTACGCCTTGTTCCTCTATGAAGAAGCCGTGTTAACCTACCCGTGAGCAGACATCCCGTGAAACCAGCTGCCAGCGGAGGGCAGTGGACTCATGATCTCCACGACACAGTTGCTGGAGATGACCCGCCCGCTTCTACATTTGCTGCTGCATCGACCGCTATCCCCAACCACCCTCCCAAGCCTGTCCCTACGGCTCCCAGGTCATCGCCACCAAACAGATCGTTTTCGAGTACGACCCTGATTGGGAACGTGCCCGTGGTGGTTTTCCTGCCGGGAATGACTAGCTCCGCTTCGTTTCCTGCGGTGGCGAAAAAACAGCATACACGTTTACCCCAGCACCGGCCGCCTCTTCGTCGAGACAAACCCGTTCGGATTTCGCTCCCGGGACAAGCTCCCAGATACATATTTCCTGCTACGGAGAGATCATTCATATTCATACCGCGGGCATTGCGACCGAACCAGCAGGCTTTCCGTGGTCGTGGTCGAGGAGGGTTCTATGGAGGCCGACGCTCAAGTATCTACGGCGGCTCCTCCTATACGCCGAGTGTCTTGATGAGCCGAAGGTCGTCGGTCGGAAAAGCAGCCTCGCAAGAAGGCTATCACTCGCCGGCCGGTTCGGTCCTCTCGCGTCAAACGATAATGACAACGGAAAATGGCAAACCGGTAGTCCGGCTTCCACCACCTCGACCCCCTGGAGGCATTCCACCTGCAGGTGCCAACGCAGTAACCGCTCATCCCGCCATGCCGCTTCCTCTCCCTCATCCACAGACTCTGAATCCCGCTTATCGTGAGAGCCGCCCGGCTCCAATACCTATGCATCAGCCTCGTCCCCAAAAGGCGGTTTCTGTAGCCGATATCGAGACGCCGGCGAGCTTTACCTTCAACCCCCCTCAGCCACAGCAGGAACAGCCGTTCCATCACCAGGTGCCGATCCCCGGGAATGGCCCCATGTATGTTCCGGAGACTTCTGGTCCTCTCCCTTCTGCTCATTCCGCCGTGACCCCGTCATCCCACATACCCGATCGTGCGATTCACGCCCAACCGTTCCAACCATACGGATTCCAGCAACCCCAGCCCTACTATCCGGCACCCTATCCGACCGGCGCTGTTTACTATCCTAATTCCGGGGGTGAGTTCGCGCCGTACAGCGCCGGCGCGGGTCCAGGCACCTCGGTCTCGTCATTCCCTCCCGGGCAACACCCTCAGTATATGGTTCCTGGAGCCCACGCATCAACGGAGCAGTCATCACAAGCGGGGACTGTTGCACACGAGGCCGGTGGAACGGTGTACTTCTATGACGCGACGCAGATGTATCCGAACTCGTCTTTTGCTGTGCCTAATGCTCCCGGTCCTGGCGGAATTGTTGGCATGGGTGGCATGATGACTCCTCCCGGTCCAACTTATTACTACCCTCAACCTCCCGGGGGCGTTTACTATGCTTCCCAGTAGTGGGAAAGTAACCAAGCAAGGAAGAACGGCAATCCCATTTGTGGAAGTAACGGGGTCCCTCCACACTTATGTCGCCTCGTTTTTGCGAACATCATTCTTCACTCCCATCACTTATTGCATGCTATCCTTCCATTGATTTATTTCCCCATCGTGTGAATCTTTTTTATCCCCAATCTTTTTCTGCTTTTCTTTTTCTCGATAATGGTTCTCTTTCTTTTCATGGACATGTCAAGTATTCGATTTTTTTTCTCTCTTTTTTTTTTTACTTGATCTTACGACCTTTTCCTTCTTTTATCGCCCTGTTTTTTCATGGCCGTCTCGTCTTGCCGGAGCATTCTTTTTTACTTCCCATCTTTATTGTCCCTTTTTCTGTTTTTGTCTCATTTTCAGTGTTGGTCCGGGGCAAGGTCTGGTGCCAGTAGCCGGCGCCTCGCCCTATCTGCCTGGCTGCAATGTGGTTAGATTAGGATCCCATGCATTTACTAGCGATTGTTTTGTTCGTCTGCCGTGATTTTGTGTGTATGGGGATGCCTTATGATTTGTATGGATACCGTCTCTTTTATGATAGGGAAGGATGATTCGGCAACGCCCTCAACGCAGAAGTATTTCTGACTCCTTAGCTGGCTCCAGGCCATGAAACACTCCAACCCGGCGAGTCCTCGATTCCCCCGCTTTTGTTGGCTGCAGGGATCCCTACGTAATTGTGCATTGATGATCCCAAAGGTCTCCGCCACCGTCCTTTGGTCGGAAAGGTGATGTGTTTCTTTTTTTTTCTCCTTTTTCTTTTTTCCTGTTCTATTTTAAAAATTTCAGTTTGATCGGTTTGCTTTGCAATCATGCAGGAAAGGACAAATTGAGAAAAGAAAAAAGGGGGGGACTGTTCCGGTTGATCGTGGTTCTAATGACCTGTCAGAAACGGGGAACGAGAAGGTGATGGAGAATCTATATAATTTTAGTATCATTTTAGTCGGCGATCGATCTTAAGTTCCGGGCACGCACTGTGGATGGGAATAATTACTAATGACTTCATTCCTCTTATTTTCCTGTGCATGTAGGAATGTTCCTCTTTCTCCCCTACTAGGGACCAGACATACATCCTGGATGTAGATCCAGCCGAGGAACCGGAAAGTATGACCGCATATTTGTAATTTGCCCAACGGTACATGCCGTGCCGTAGAGCTGGCGGTATAGCCAGAGGTACTTCTGGGGGGGCAAACCGCCAACCAGCCGCCGGGAAGCCGCCTCACCGCCTCGACCGGAAGCAGTCAGAGCAGATGACCGCCAGGCAGCCAATTCTCTTAAACTCGTCATTCAAACTCTCGGTCTCTTCCACTTTTTCGTCTTCTCCTTTTCCATCTCATCTCTCTCTTCCTTCCTTCCTCCCTCTCTCTTTATATCTATCCACCCACACCCCCCTCGTCTCTGTCTTGTCCCCTATCCGTTGGTTCTTCGCTGCATTGCTCACCATACCCGGCCCTACTCTATCCATCCTCTGCATCGGCATCCATCCCCTGCCCTTGCCTTATCTCGTCCTCGTCTCTCACTAGCGTGCCGTCTTCCTTATCATCACCATCATCATTACTACATCTGTTTTCCATCATGTCAGCTCCTCATCCCCCCTCTGCGGTCACTCCCAATACCATCATCACCTTGAAGGTGCTTCATAACGGGAGCAATCGTCGCTTCAAGGTTCCCTTGAGAGAGCTGGGGGCTCGGGTTCTGCCCCAGAAGGTATGCATGTCCCCACCCGCCAGCCCCGACCGGGTCCTTTCCCACCCTTCCCCATACTCCCTCTCTCTACATCAGCCCACCCGTCACTAGGGCTGTTCATCTCTTCCCATTCTATTTCCAACTATCACCTAAAATCCAGGGCGGATGGTGCTCTACAATCACAGCTCCCATAAACATGCGATCGTCAACGCCCGTCATCTAACTTGCTTGATTGGTACTAATGTCTTTGAATCATGTCATAGCTCCGCCAACTTCTTGGCATCCCGGATGATGTTAACGTCATCTTCGAGCGCTTCTCCGACAGTGCCGGTTCTTTCGTCCTCTTGGACAGCGAGAACCCCGCCATTTACAAGCAACTCTACCGTGCTGCCAAGGCTAAACTGAAGCTGCGTCTTCGGGCCACCGTCGTGGACGAGGGCTCTCAGCCCCAGCTTTCCGAGGAACAGCAGCAGCAGAAGTATAGCTACCTTGATACCGTCCTCAGCTCTCCGCTGCCCGAATCTCAGGGTGAATCTTCTCTAGCCATGCCAAATGAGTCGGCGGACAACACCCCTGATATGGTAGAATGTGTAGACAAGCCTGCCGGCGCTGAGCGACAACCCATTCAGTTGTCGGACACCTTTACTGCTACTCAGCCTCAGTACCGCGACTTCGTGCTAGGCCAGGACAACTTGGATAGCCCTATTGTCTCTCACAAGTCCTTGACGGGGGTTTATTGTATTGACTGCAATAACTGCGGTCGGTCTATTCCTAATGAACACTACCACTGCAGCATTTGTGAGGATGGAGATTACGATCTGTGCCTTGATTGCGTTGAGAACGGAGTCACCTGCCCAGATGAGGACCACTGGTTGATTAAACGAGGCGTCAAGAATGGGGTTGTCACCAACAGCATTACCGAAAAGGTTCCTCCTCGAGCGGTTCAAGCCGAGTGCCGAGAATCTGACTCCGTCCCTGAACTCGTTTCGGAAGAGGCCCCTCGCGCTCTGCCCCCTGTGCCAGAGCCGGTGGTCCATGCCGAGGAGCGTATCTGCAACGGCTGTCTCAAGGGTATGTAGGAGTCCTCACTCCCCTCCCTTTAGAAATCCATTTTTTTTCCCGATCAATGGACGTTAGGAACACCGGCTGACCTGCACTAGAACTCGACGAGACCAAAATGGTTACCTGTGCTGATTGCGAGGACTATGATCTTTGTATCACCTGTCTCCTGAAGGACACGCATGGCCATCACCCTGCTCATACATTTTCCCTGCTCCATGACCGGCAATTCTGCCTGAAGAACATGGTGTTGTCTCGTTGCAAGCCTGGACGCCATCATCAGCATGCCGCCATCTGCGATGGGTGTGACAAGGTAAGGCCTGGTCTCCCCAACCTCCCCATATCCGCATCTGGACGCTAGCTTACATATCTCATCAGAGCATCATTGGTGTGCGTTACAAGTGCCTCACGTGCCCCGATTGGGATTTCTGTTCCATCTGCCACATGAATGCATCCGACCGCCACCCAGGCCATCGATTCGCTCCTCTATACGAATCTATTGCCGAGCCACTGCCATCTCACGAGGTTCACTTTGGCATTTTCTGTGATGGCCCCCTTTGCAAAGCTCAGTCGCGATCTACTTACATCACCGGAACTCGCTACAAGTGCTCGGTGTGCTACGATCTTGATTTCTGCGCCAAATGCGAGGCCCTTCCGACCAACTTCCACAACCGCACTCACCCCATGGTCATGCTTAAGACCCCCGTGCGAAACGTCACTGTAAGCACCCTCCAGGAAGACAAAGTCGACAAGCCGGCAGTCTCCTTAGGTGACCCGGTCCAAACGTCCACTCCCAAGCAGGCTGTTTCAATGCCACCGGTGCTTGAGGCGCCCACCCAGGAGACAACCCCCGAGAAAGCAGTCGTCGAGGAAGAGAAGATCGCGACCGAGTCGCCTTCAACGGAGCCCATCCAGCCTGAAGAGCTACCTACCAGCGATCCAGCCTCGAGCTACCAGGCTTTCTTCATCCGTGACACAATTCCTGATGGTTCTATTGTGTCTCCAAACAAAGTTTTCCAGCAGACCTGGACACTCTACAACCCTGGCCCCCTTGCTTGGCCCGTGGGTAGTGATGTGCGCTTCGTTGGTGGGGACTCCATGTTCAACGTTGACACGAACCACCCATTGAGCCTCAACTCGATCTCTGCTGCCATGGAGAGCAACAAACTTTCGGAACCATTGGAGCCCGGAAAGAGCGCCGACTTCACTGTGACGCTGAAAGCCCCTGGCCGGGTGGGCACCGCCATATCGTACTGGAGACTGAAGCTGTCAAATGGCATGCCATTTGGCCACCGGTTGTGGTGTGACATCCAAGTCCAGGACGATAAACCCTCTGCGGCCAGCCCCGCTCCTTCGGAGTCGAAGGCCGTGAAAGAGGAAACCCACCAGGATAGCACCATGACAGGTCGTGATGATGAACGCAGTGGAAGCCAGATGATCTTCCCCAAACTGGACAAGGAGTCGCCGGACTCTAGTACCCACGAAGCGGTGGTTACGGCCCCGGCGGCGCCCTCTCTCTCTACTGCATCCGAGCGGGATGTTCTCGAGGACGTTGAGAACCTGACCCTAGGTGACGACGACATGGAAGCCGGATTTTTGACTGACGAGGAGTATGATATCTTGGATGCCAGCGATCAGGAGTACTTGGACGCTCGGTCCGCCCGGCCTTGATTGGTGTGGGGCCAAGAATCATTTCTAATAATCTCTTTGTTTTCTTTTTATTCTTTTTTTTTTTTTTTTCTTAAATCAACCCTCAGCTCTTCAACCAGTTTGACATTGTTCCCGTCCTTTTCCTTTTTCTACGTTTATGGAAATAGGGGAGTTGCCATTGAAACTGACGGATGGAAAAATGTTCTCTCCCCTCTTCCACTCTCAAAGTCAAAGAGGGTGGAGTTAAGCTGCTGCTGTAATTGGTCGTAGTCTTTTCTACTTTTTGTTTCATCACGGACTATTTACTTTTTGCTATGAGGAATATCATTGCCTAGCTCCTTATTCACTCTTATGATACCAAGCACATCGTGACATCGTACTTCGGAATAGGTTACGTAGTATTTTTCGGTCTCCACATCCAATTCGAACCGAGGGATCTTCGGATTCTTTCCTCTGTCCCACAACACGAGAGAGCTTGTACGGAGTATATCTCCGACACAGTGTGACATGGTGACCCTGGTCCAGTAGTGACCTGTAAGCACTGATAGTCCCGAGGATAACTGATTGATTGATTCAAAATCCGGCCGCGGCAGGTGTCACAGCACTGCCAGCCATCCATCAATGCTCCCTTGACCCTTCGGCTTCCAGTCTCCACTACCTCCCTCGACAGACAACAATCGTCGTCCTACCGTTGGAGTAGACGTCACGAATCACGATTCCCACAAGAGTATCCACAAAAATGGAGGAACTCCACTTCGGTGCATAATAGGAAATGGAATGGGGGAAGAAAGAGCTGCCGTCGGCACATGTTTCTCACACGCCCCCGCACGCTACTGGGTGGTTTCTTTTGTTCTTTCTCCCTCTCTCCCTCTCTTCTTTCTTCTTGGTCATCTCTTCTCTGCACAGAGCCTGGTTGTTGGTTCTCTTTTCAGTTCTCCGGCACAAGTTCACGCACAACTTGCAAGCTCCAAGGTCGGTCTCGATTACCTCGATCTAGGCGAATAGTACCACCATCGCTGCGACAATGGGGTGGCTCATCCGCCTGGCGATTCTTTGCGCCTTCCTCGCAAGGTACTATACCCCGGTCGTCCACTATCTCACAGTTTTTGGGGTATCCCGAACACCGACCCCCGCGGTGCGACTGGCCACGGAACCGTCCTTCGTGAAGATCGAGGATACGGTGGTGTGCGAGGATTTGCACTATTATGAGCCAGCTGGGAAGATCTTCACAGCGTGCGAAGACCATTATGCTTCGCGTTTCCAGTGGTTTCCTCCGTTGGGACACCTGGAGGGAACCGGGGAGACAGTTGGGTCACTCCATGTCATCGATCCCAAGGTGAGATTTGTCTTTCCATGACTAGAAATCCTAGAAAAGGGCCTGGGCTGATTGGGGAATTGATTGGGGCATGGCCGAGTAGACATTGGTATCAAGCCGTTTGAAGTTCCAGAATTTCCAAGGCCCGTTCGTTACGCATGGAATCGACGTGATTGCGGATCCCACCCGGTCTAGTGCTGTCTATATCTTTGCGGTCAACCATTTGCCGAATCCGGAATATGATGGAACGGGGCACACTTTCAAGGCCCGCTCACAGATCGAGCTTTTTCACCATGTCCTGGGCTCCGGGGTCGCCAGACACGTACGTTCGATTCGCCATTCATCGATCGTCACGCCGAACGACATTTATGCCGAAAGTCCGTCCTCCTTTTATGTCACAAATGACCACTACTACCGCCACGGTCTGAAACGAATGATTGAAGATGTGTCCCCGTGGGCTCAATGGACCGACGTCGTTCACGTCCGGCTGGAGCAAATGGAATCCGCAGATGCGGAAGCTGGAATCAATGCAACGACAGCATTGACGGGGATCCGAACGAGCAACGGTATAGGTTGCGGTCGGAACGAGGAAGAAATGCTGGTATGCAGTGCCCTTGGTGGGATCATGTACCGGGCCCGAGCGGATTCCGAAAGTCGCAGTATCTCCATTGTGGATGAATTTCGATTCGACAGCACGATTGATAATCCTAGCTACTTTGTTGACCCTTACCGGACCCCTTCCCATGACGCCAGCGGGTATGTTCTGGCCGGCCTGCTAGGGGCTGCGAACCTTACACGGTCCCATGGGGACCCCAACGCTCGGGATGGCGTTATGGTTTGGCATGCTCGACGGAAGGCGATGGCCAATGGGACGACATCCGCAGACTGGGAAACTCGCCTTATCTTCGAAGACGACGGAAGTAATATCCACACCGGCAGCTCGGCCGTTATGGTGCCAACTGATTCGGCCAAACGAGCGCGACTGTTTGTAACCGGCTTCTCTTCGGAACACATTGTTGCAGTCGAGGTGGAGCTATAGCGTAACCCTTACTTTCTCTTTTTTGTTTCTTTCCTCTTTTCCTTTCTTCTCCCTCGAATGCGCCAAGCGCGCCGAGCATAGCGGAATGCGAGTTCTTCTTACCACTGTGCGCTTGGTGCATGATATTGAGTCCAGATGAGGCAGAATAGTTCGTTACGGGCTTAACATTGGCTCTTTTTGCTAGTAGGATATCCACTTCATATGGGATCTAGTTCAATCAGGGTTTCTTCTCAAGGCTTTTAATCACGTCCGCGGTGCTCATGACCTCCGCGAATTCCTCCTGCAGACTAGCCACGGAAACGGCATGAATGGTCTCGGCATCGATACCGGCCTTGGCAAATGTGGCCGTCGCGTCCGCCACAAGGATGATTCGTCCGTGGTCGATAGGCACAGGGTCCTGCTGGCCGGACTTGGCATCAATGGTGATCGGGCCCTCTGGGAAGTGGTCCACCACTCCCAGGTTTGCTGCCATGCGCGTTGTGGTTGAGACGCAGTGATCTGTCGTGAGACCGGCCAGGATAATCTGGCGGATTCCGCGGGATCGAATGTGCGCCTCCAGGTCGGTTCCGATGAAGCTAGAATTGACGTGCTTCCACATTACCGGTTCGGATCCATCAGGCGCAGGTTGGGCGAAGTCATAGGGTCGAATACCGTTGTCCGGGTGGTCGGCATGGAGCGGGGACACGGGCGAAGCGGAGGAATGGAGGATGTGAATGACCTCGAGATTATTCTTGTTATCCCCGGAGGACTGCTGAATGGCGGCGCGAAAGGCCGTCAAGAGCGACTCCAGATTGGCCTCGTAGGAGGGGTTGGAGCGGGAGGTACCCCAGTGAGTGGGGTGGTTGAAACCATACTGATTGTCGATCAGAATGAGGGCTGTGGGGAGGGAGAAGGAGAGAGACATTTGGGTTCTTGAAGGCTCTGAAGAGCCAAGCGGAGGAAAGAAGAGTATTGGGTATGTGGAACAATAATAGCATTGACCAGATGGACAGATGTGCCCAAAGACGGTCTTAAGTAAGTTCCAACCCAAATCGATAGAGATGAGTCAGAAATTAGGTACAGACTAGATAAATGTGTCCGGTTGCAATCCCAAGGTAAGACAGGGTCTTAACAAAGGGACGATCACGGAAGAGACGAGGTGCCATTGGATGGACTGATGATGTCAAGAGGGACGAGTGAGGAAAGACGACGAAGATAAGAAGCCGGTTCCGCTTGCATCCAGTCGCCGTGAGTGCCTGGGTGCCTAGGAGCCGGGGGGTCTGGGGGGGCCTGAGTGCCTTACTGCCTTACTGCCTCAGGCCTCCATCCAGATCGGTTCGCTCAACTTTCTTTCTGTCTCCCTGCTTCCTCATCCTCTTCTTCTCCGTCCCATCGACTGAAAACCCATTCCCCCTTCTTCCATCCCGATCAATTGCTTCAGTCCTTCTTGATCACACGGTCTGCCGGAATGTCGGTCTCTCTCGCCCCCCGCAGGGCGCTCTTCGCTCGTTCTCCGCCATGCGCTGTCGCCCCCGTCGTCTCTCTACTACGGCATCGTGAGATTCTCTCGCCGCGCCGCTATGCTTCACATTCCTCCTCCAGCAAATCACATGTTCGCCCCTCCTCATCCGCCCAGCCTGCCGACTCTGTCGCTCCCTCGACGTCCGGCACCGCCACCACCTCCCTCGCCGACGATATCAACCCGCCCCCGAGCACTCGCCCAGCCGACCTGAATCTCCCCGAGGCCATCGCGTCCTCTGCTTCGGCGGCCGAGAAGCTCAAGCGCTACGTGGCCATGGGCCGCGCATACCTCTCCTTCTACAAGACCGGTCTGAAGAACGTCTACCACAACTACCGCGCCTCCATCCCCCTCCGCTCCTCGCTCGGCCTCACGCCCTACCTCCCAGTCTCCCCGCCGCCCGCGGCCACCGGTGGCAAGGCGGCCGCCTTCCGCGACGCCGTCCACGCCGTGTCCCTCAGCCGGTCCAATTTCCAGCTCGTCCGCCGCGCCGCCTACGACATCCGTCGCATGATCCCCTTCACCCTGATGCTGATCGTCTGCGGCGAGTTCACCCCGCTGATTGTCCTGGCCCTCGGCAGCGCCGTCACCCCGTTCACCTGCCGCGTGCCGCGCCAATTGGAGAAAGATCGCACGCAGAGTCTTGCTCGGAAGCGTGCGGCGCTGACAGCTCATGAGGTCGCCCGCTCCGGTTCCATGAAGCCGGTGCCCGCGGGCTCCGAGCCCGAGCTGGATCTGCTGGCCCGGACATACACCCGCCCCGCCTGGATCGAGTCGGCGCCGGCCGAGGAGATTCTGCGGGCATGTGCTACCTTGGGTCTGGCGAAGACGCATGCACGGTCGACCGCTTTGGTGTCGCTGCTGTACCGGACGCGTCTGCAGCGCTACGCCCAGTACTTGGATCTGGACGACGGGTTGATCCGGCGCTGTGGTGGCGTGACAGCGATGGATGCCTCGGAGGTCCGGATTGCGGTGGAGGAACGGGGCGGAGTTGGTGTGGGCGAGGGGAGCGAAGGATGGGATCTTGAGAGGGAAGAGAGACGGTGGTTGGAGAGATGGTTGGAGGGGAGAGTGAACTGACCTTGACACTTCTGTTTTCAATTGTACATATACAAACATCTCGGATACTTTGTTTCTTTGTATACTATCTAGTATAGATTAAAAATGGGTTGGATTTAGGAACCTTATATAAATAGCATCTTTTGATTTTCATTCTCGGTGTTTCCAGTGCCGGAGAGAGAAAAACAACTTTATAATGTACATTTCAGAAAGCGACAAAGGGCGCGTTCCAACTCAACCCGTTCATGGGTCATTGCAATTTTTACCTTGATATATAACGCTTGCAAGGTGGCAATTTATACGTTTACGTCCAGATTTTCAAAGTCAGGACACAGAATATATGCAGCAAAGCACATCGTCAGCTGGCGGCGGGCTGGGCCTGTTGTGCCTGTTGTGCCTGCGCTGCCGCATTCCGAACCTGCTTGGCCCATCGGAGTCCGCAGCTGTTGCAAAGATCGCGATTTCCGCTGGGTCCTCGCCGCCATTCGGGCGTTCGCTTGGTCTTGCATATCGCACAGCTCTTTTCCGCCAACACGGTGCTCAGCTTGCGCTTGCGCTTCTTTCTCCGCGTGAGCAGTCGCTGCAGTTCCTCGGATAGGGAGCGGTTCTGTTTCTCCAGGTCACGCAGCTCTAGCTGCCAGCTTGAGCCTCTTGTTGGTATCAGCTCGGTGAAGAGAGTCTCCTGGGTGGATGGGTCGCGCTGGTTGCCCGACGGTAATCGACTAGGTGCGGGCTGAGTCTGAGCAGGTCGATTCAAAGATCCCGGGGAGGCACTCGCCGGGGGCCTGGGGAAAGTGATCTGCGCGACTAGAAAAGAAGGTTTCATCCCTTCTTGAGTATCTCCCGGGTACAGCGTGGTGTGCACCGGCAGCATATGTCCCTTTCGATGACGGATTTTATGCGCGAAAGTGGCTTTTTGGCCATTTCGAGACAGTCCCAGAGCACGCTGTGCCTCCCCGCGCGCATCAATCAGATCTTGGATGCCTTTGCCGACCAGGGTATCCGGCATCCGGCCTAGGACGGCCCGCGCTTTCGAAGACATGAAGAGAATGATTCCCGAATTGGACAATTTAGCCCAGAGGTCGTTTTCAGCCAACTCGCCACGTCCAAGCTTCGCGACCTGATCTAGGTTATAGATTGGACGAACTCTCCCGGATAAAACCATGAACTGTCGTCTCCGATCCGAGATGTGCCACGAGCCGTGGCACTCAAACCAGACATACCCACCGTGCTTCCTTCGGATCCGATACACCATGCTGATCGGGTCCGTGGTCGTACAAGCGCGCATATCACGGACCACGGGGCCGATGTCACTAGGATGGCACACTGTCGACAAGGTCTTGCCCACCAACTCGGAGGGCTCGTACTCTAGGATATTTCGGCAGGACGCTGACAGATAGAGAAATTCACTCTCGAATGAGAGAACGTGGATTACGTCGTCGGCATTCTCGACTAATACCCGTTCCAGATACATCATGAGATTTGGATCCCCGGTCTGGACTCCGTCCAAGACAGTGGACACCTCCTCGGGGCCAAACATCACACCAAGTTCGGGGTTGGTGCGGAAGATCTCAGAAGCAGGCACTACGTAGTTGGGCAATTGCGTGCGCTGGTAATTAATCATGTAGGTACCGTCTAAACCCCGCGAGTCAGTTTTGGGTCCGCCAAAAAGAACATGGGAATTGGGTGGGAAACCATACTTGGATTTCTCCGGGTGACGGCGTCGGGCTTTTCGACGAGGTCGACTTGGAACCCCACGTAGAATCGATAGTCGCTGGAATTCCACCGGATGGGGATCATTGTGATCAAGTTCATGAACGGCTGGCCACCTTTCCTATAATTTATGATACTGGCTTGGATTTCTGACCTGTCCTCGATGGTCGATCGCAGGCGGAAGGCAGTGTGCTGGTCGACAAAGGCACGCTGCATGCCTTGTTGGACCACACCATCTGGACCTTGTAGGAAGCGACAGTTCTGACCAACAATCTCGTTTTCCGTATAGCCCGTGAGCCGTTCAAAAGCTTCCGAGACATAGACAATGGGGTGGTCCTCTTTAGTTATGTCACAGAGAACAAATGCGCATGACAAATCGACCGCACCGATGTCAATTTTCGGATTCGGCCGTGAAACTACTTCAGCCTAAAGAACGAACATTAATGAACAAAACACCAGACGACTTTTGGGAACGGAAGGCGAGACGAGAGGAGGAAGGGATGGGGCTTAGGCCTTGTTCTCCGGTAGTCGAGTAATGGGAAGTGGGTTGTGGAGCTTACCAGGACACCCATGATATCAAAGCCGCTATTAGAATAGATACTAGCATATTGCGAAGATTCGCCGCGCGATGCGGACCTGGGATGTGATGTCGACGAGGAAGCTTTATGGTTGTCGATCTC
Source organism: Aspergillus affinis (assembly GCF_023601865.1). NCBI lineage: Eukaryota > Fungi > Ascomycota > Eurotiomycetes > Eurotiales > Aspergillaceae > Aspergillus > Aspergillus affinis. Next base: position 55,178 of record NW_026515832.1, read on the forward strand.
CGCATCAGCCCGGTGCAGCACGTATTTGAGATAGAGTAAACCCACCCTTCACTGGTGACGGCCTCTTTGGTTGAATGAACCGGTGAGAGGACGCGTTACTTGACGATTGTGCGGACGACTGAAGTGTCCGTGGTCGCCTACGTGTGCTTGCTAGCTCGGCAGATAAAAGAGCATTTGCAGGCGTTATAGTGGTAGCGGATGCCGGTTGAGTACGGGGTATTTCGGTAATGTCTGGGGGGTGAGATTGGATTTGGAGTTGCATTTGAGGTTCGACTTGAGGCTGTTGAGCCTGGGATTGTTGAAGCTGGGGCTGTTGAACCTCGTGCTGCTGAGCCTCAGGCTGTTGAAATTGATGCTGTTGAAACTGGGGTTGTTGAGCTTGTGGCTGGGGTGGCTCCCAGTACGTGTTTGGGTACGTCGTGTGAGTTTGCATGGCCGCATACTGCGCCGTCTGGTCCATATTCATCGAATGCGACTGTAACGATCCGAATTGGGCCGCCGAACGGTGTTCCAAGTTTTGACCATGGGTATGGCTAGGGTCCAATGACATGGTGGACGGGAACGAGGAAGGGTCGTAGGCAAATGGATTTCCGGAGGTCATAGACATGGAGAGTGGATCATAGGCAAACATCATGTTGGGCACGCGACCCTCCTGGTAGCCCGTGCGCTGCAGAGGCAAGTTGGATGTTTGATGCTGAAACATAAACGAAGGATTGGTGGCCAGCATATCCGACCTCTGCGGCGGGTAGGAAAAGCTCCCGACCTGCATGTGATCGGGAGCAGTATAGGGCATCATCTGGCCATGTTGGTCGTCGACGGGCCGAGATTGATCCAGGTGTTGGTTCGCCGACGGAGGCATGTAATAATGGGAGTTGTAGAAGTCATCATGGTATCCGTCCATCCTGCGATCGGCCAACTAGCCAGATAAGCACACCCGATCGGTCCGATCCAGGGGAATGGAACCAATGGGGCAGATGCATCCACGCCAGAAGAGGATGGCAAGACGGGGGGATTCCGCCCAAACAAGAATTCTAGCTGTTTGAGAGGAAAACCGAGCTTCCTTCGAGTCCAAAAGCTAGTGGGTTTCCCCGGCGAGCAAAAAAGGTTGGTGGGAGGCAAGACAACCGAAATGAGGTGGGGAAGAAAAAAGGGATCAATTGCGAGAAGCACCAGCTATTCGGGTGCTTAATATAAAGCAATATACGATTGAAAATAGACGGGAGGAGATATAATAATAGACAAAATAAACCAGAGCAAAAACCAAAATCCTCAAGAATTAACGATTTCTATACAAGAGAGGGAGAGGGTATGTGGAAAAATGGGAGAGGGGAGAGAAGGGAAGGAAGAGGAAATGGAGAAAGGGAGCGAGTGGATGGGCGAGAGAGATGGAGACGGTAGAAAAGAGGGCAGACAAGATCCGAGCAATAATACCATTCACATCATCAACATCATTATGACCGAGATCGCGACGGCAAAAAGAAAAGAAAGAAAAAAGTCCCAAGAGGCCGGCTAAGCCCAGGTATACGAATGGAGAGCGAGGACAAGGGGAATGTCACCTGCAAGCGCGGGCCGTCAAAGAAAAAGTGGATATTGTGCCAATCAAAAGGATGCGGGAAGCACCGTTCCCCGGCGATGTGTCAGACGGCGAAAGGGGTTGGTTGATGGCGTTTGTGATGGATCAATTCGGGGCTGGAGTGGAAAGTGGAGAGGGAGAGAAAGGAAGCGAGAGGGAGGGAGGAAGAGAGAAAGAAAGGGAAGGTTGGAAAGTGGAGGGGGTCAAGGGAGAGAGATCAGGTATGTACTCCTATGTATGTACTTCGGTAGTGTCGGTTAGCGATGCAGATCGAATGCAATGACCTGCAATGGTAGACACGAATCTCAATCTGATCATTTCCAATAATAATAATTTCAGGTTTTAAGGATGGACCTGAAAGAGACGGGAGGGGAGACAAGAGAGAGAGAGAGAGAGAGCGAGAGAAGGAAAGAAGGAAAGAGAAAAGACGATGTCGTCATCTGCAAGGAGATCACGTGAGCTCGTCCATATCCAGTAGTCCGTACACCACACCGAGCACAGTTACAGTAGTAAGTCCAAGATCAAGAAGACTACTGGTTTGTCCAGGGACCAAAGAACTCGTGTTGCAGGTTTCCTCCGGGTCGACCCAAACAATGGACTTTGTTTGGCCGTTAAACCATGGATTTCCGTGGCGGATCGAGATAGATTAATGTCCATGATTCAGCCTTCGGGTCTTCCTGCCCAATTTAACATAGCAAACAGTCCTACCTGACTTACCCCTTCCGTAGATTATCTTCAATCCCATTGCTTAATCTTTCTCTCGGCCGTCAGATAACTACTATCTGCTCATCTCATCGGTTCTCTGCCGACATCAACTCCAAACAGGGGGAGGGTCCTCTTTTTTTCCCTGTTATTATACCCACCCTTGCTTTGAAGTTCCACGGATCTCCTTCTCCCGCCTTCTGTCTCTCTCCCTTTCTTTCACCTCGCCTTCTCTTCTTTTTCTTTCCCCCTTTTCATAATGTCTGAATTTCCTCCCGGGGAGATCTAGTCAATTTCATGGATGTTTCATTCACGCTCGTTATCTCGGAGATTGGAAGGGAATCGATCTTCATTCTTTGATCTGCTATCACGCTCGCTCTCTTACAGCGCGCTCTCCCTTTTCCGATTTTACTCCGTACTTTTTGGACCCGTTGAATTGACTCGTTAACCCCCGATTCCAATTCTGAATCAATACCACTATTGAACCTCTTGACTCCTGAGATCGCAATTCATCCGGGGACATCGTCGTCTCCTGTCTTTCTTTTTCTTTTTTTTTTATACATTCCTTAGATTCCTCTTTCGGCTGCTCCACGCGATGGCGGACGCGCCAGATAAAATTTCCATCACAATATGCGGGGACGGTGGATGCGGTATGTTGTATAACGCCCTGAGCATGTTTGCAACTTGGTCCCTGCTCCACTCCTGTCTTACGATCTAGTCGAGTCCGGGATCAGACTGGCAAACCTTCAGCCCTATTGGTCGCGACGACAGGCATCGGCATGCATCTAACATGCCTCCGTAGGAAAATCCTCCATTACCCTGCGCTTAGTCCGATCTCAGTGGATTCACGAGTAAGCAATTTTTCTCGTTGCCCTTTCCGCAGATTCCCGATGGCGCTTGGGCTCTCCTACACTGGAAATCGGCTAACCCCTGACGCGATATCAGATATGATCCCACCATCGGTAAATATAGACCTTCCTGATCCGATCACCTGGCATCGAATCGATCCTTGACATCCCCACCACTTTTCTAACGCCTGGGTTGTTTGTCGCAAATTACAGAGGATTCGTACTCGGTCACACGAACTATCGACGGTCTCCCCTACTTTTTGTCCATCACCGACACGGCCGGCCAGGAGGAATATCGCGGGCTATGGACGGCATCTAACTTGAAGTCCGACGCCTTCCTGCTCGTCTACGACATCACCAACGAATCCAGCTTGAGCGCATTGGACGACTTCATGGAATTGATCAATATCGAAGCGGAACAGCGCGTGGAAGATAACCAGCGTCTGCTGAAGGAACTAGGGGGCGATGCGCAGGGCTTAGACGTGGGCATGCCGCCCCCGATCAAGATCGTGGCAGGGAACAAGTGCGATCTCAAAGAGGGGCGCGTCATTGGCGCGCGGGAGGGTTTGGAGTATGCTCGAAAACATGGATGCGGGTTCATGGAGACAAGTGCTCGAGAGATGGTCAATATCGAGGAGACATTTGCGCGTACGTTCATTTCCGATCTCTAGCTTGTTGCCGAAATAATTACCGGGAAGGAAAGCGAAAGCGAAAGCGAAAATCTAACTTTGTTCTAGTCCTAGTCCGCCGTGTCGTGGAGGCTCGCCGACTTCATTACCAGAGAGGGACATCGGCGACTAATGCGCCACAGCCCCCAGGGCCTTCGACCGAGAAACCGACCGACGCAGCAGCAGCACCTGAAATAACAAATTCCCATCAGCCCAAGGCGAAAAATCTGCGCCACAGCATTCTCGGCATGTTCAAGAAAGGTGAGGAGCCGGCGCACAAGTCTTCAAAGCAGGAGAAACCATCGGATGACCTCAGGCCCAGTATCTGGAGACGCCTATGCTGTCGTGGTTAGTAACTGGATGGCTTGATTGGTCTCGTTCTTGTTTGTTTAATGTCGGTGGATGTTTTTATTTCATATACCCTTCAGGATTGAGTGTACGGATTTATTTATATTTTATGTATCTATATTGCCTGATTTCTGTCTAATAAAAATTTCTAAACCCCCACAGTAAAATAGTGATCAATAATAGTTCAACTTCGGGGTTACAGAAACCATTACAAATTGTGGTGAGGCGTTCAAACGGCGAAGTAACTTTCCTCGGAACAAGGTTGAATGATGAGGTCATACACATGCAAGAGAAGCTCTTATCAAGCCAAGGAAAACAAGAGGTTTGCCTTATCGCCGTTCAAGAACGAACCTTCCCTGCACCGAACCACTTGTTCCAGGCTAACCAACAAGAAATCAAGCGAATCGAAACGGAGCACAGTAGTACTAAAGTACTAGAAGTGTAGCAGACATCCCAATCCAGGACCAGTTCTCAAGTCACGGTGGGTCGATTTCTCATCAAGCATACGGGATGACGCTATTCGTATTATGCGATTTTTTCGTCTTCCCCCGGGGCCATCGGGGTCTAGAGCATCCCTGCGTCCTACGCGTAGCCTGATGTTTCGGTGATTCGGCCAGGTCGAGCGAGGAAACTAGCACAAGGCACCGTTTACGGAAATGTGAATTAAGGCACCATAAAAAAATCATTGCCGAGTCATACTCCGTAGTATGGGGCAATTCAGAAACCACTTCCAAGTTTCTGACAAACTATTAATGTAGGATTTGACACAGCTTGGCGACGGCGTTGACCTCGGTGCGCCAGTCCTTGGGTCATGGATCGTTAGATATCGGGGGGGTTGAAATCATATCCTGAGGGCAAAAGGCGATCATCTATGGATCGTGGTGTAAGAAAAAGGAAAGACGAGGGAAGCAAGACGATCCTGAAACGAGAAAGCATGATCTACCCGCACCCATGGGAGCCATCGCACCACCGGCGTCAGGGTTGATCTTCAGGGCTTGCTGAGTAGTGAGTACTGAGTCTACTGACTACTGAGATAAAGCAAACTATAGCAATCCCACACAGTACAGAATACTTATTCTAGTCGAGAGAGAATGAGGGGGAAGATAAGCATCAACGTCATGAAACATCAGAAAAGGCATAGTCAGCGGCATCGACAAGCCGGGGCTGATATAGTACCCCGTTTAGATGCATAGCATAGACCAGCATACTGTCCGTCACATCGAGCCAAAATCTGACGCCGTTTATAGCGTCAGGGATTGAAAGGAGGCCGGACTAGCGTTAAGCTTTCGAGAAGAATCGTCCGAAATTCCGAATCACATCCAGGCTCGTGATCCGTTTCCAGGGACATGAGCGATTAAATTTTTTTTAAAATCGAAATCGAAAATTCTCTCGCCGGGGCCAGGATGAAATCCAAACTAGTGCCAAAGCGACTAGACGCTCCGTCGCCGTTCGGCCTGCGTTTGCCGACGGATAGGAAATTCGGAGGCTTTCCCTTCGTTGCAGATTTTTGTACAGACGGGGGTTATGCCGTAATGCCGAGCTATGCACGTCTGAGCTGACATTGGCGTTTTGGCGATTGATTATTTGATTGATTTGTAGCATTAGATAATAATCATGATTAGTGATTAGTGCTCGGTCCTGCCTGCGGTCAACCGCCCCCCCCCCCCTTCCGTCTGAACGTGGGATCGAAGATTAATCATGATGATTCTAGATGACGCCGCGGACATGCATCCTTCGTGTCTAGTAATGGTGTACTGTACTATGAAACCTCCCCTTCACGAGGAGACATAGATCAGACTGGAAAAGTTTCTGGACGGAATCGACGTGAACCCACTCGGATATACGGCTCCAATCTGAGCAGGTTTCGATCCGAGTCCACAAAACCTTAATGGACAGGGTGGAATTTATGAGTCAATAACGTGAAGTCAGTGAGAAAGGAAATGAAAAAAGGAAAAAAGAAAAAGAAAAAAGAGCAGATTGCTGAATGAGGAAATCTCAAATCCCACACCAGCTCCAAGGCTAGGGATGTTGGCACCTCCGAGGTCCGAGCCAAGGCTCCGACTGCCAGCTCCGTTATCCGTACACCGTACGGAGCTGGTATCGTTACGGGTCACCAGGGCCTCGTATATTCCGGTCCTGTCAGGTATGGTACATACCTTAGGCTCTGTAGGTAGTAGGTAGCTACCTAGGTTTACTGTAGGTATCCTGACCGCTGTTCTTCATTTCATTGATGCTTTGTTCAGTAATATTATTTAGGTAGATACGTGTCTGCTAAATCACTGGTCAGATTGAACAGGAAGTGAGTATTGATCAAAAGTCCCTGGTATACCTAGTATTATCCGTCCAAGCTGCTCCCAGAGGTCCCCGTCAGTTGGGCCTCTCTCGGCTAGACGGACAGACACCGACCTGGATGGCGTACGGTCACAGTCAGGCCAGCACAGCTTGTACGGTACATGGTACGGTATCGGTACCAACAACTCCACCAGCATTACCTTAGCTAAGCCAATGATCTCCATCAGACGGACTCCATCGTCCATAATAATATTTAATATTTTAATTCATATTAACTAAAACGAGAGTCCAGCTGGAACTGCCTGCCTCAGCATTACTGACTGCTGCCAGAGTATTAGTGATGGGGACCGAAAATAAAAATAAAAATAAAAAATAATCCTAACATTTAATCCCGATAAAATAAAATAAAGAATTACCCTCCTCCTCATAAGCTTCAATTAGTTAAAAAGCACCGGCTCCCTCGTTCTCCTTCCTCCTTGACTTGACTCTCTTACTTCAGCGGTTACTCACCATCTTCAACCACTGCAACCTTCCCAGACCCGGTTTCTTGGGTCCATCCAGCTGCTACTTATTCATTACCCTTCCATGATCTAATGCACCCTTTCGCTCGTCGATTTTAAACCTTGTGCCTTAACCTCCCCGACATCGTTGGATCATCGAACCAACCTTAAACCGTCTTGTCGATCATCGGCGCTGACAACACCACGAGAGAGACCTTTATAACTTACACGCCCCCTAACCCGTGGAACCTTCTTGGGGAAAACCTTCTCCTAATTCTTTTTGAATTCATCAATATATATCTCACTCCTGTTCTATACTTCGGCTGCGGGATTCTTTCTTTGGATTGTTGGTGTTGCATCCGTACATACTACCCATCTATATACAACGCCACCTCGGCCTACATACATCGATTGTCAGCATGACAGCTCGCCAAACGTCACCCTCGTCAGACCACTCCCACTCGGACAATAATGTCCGCAAGAGGGTCTGCAAGGCTTGTGATCGGTGTAGACTGAAGAAATCCAAGGTAAGCAACGGCCACGGCCCAATCATTCGCATCAGCGCGTTCTGATGCACTGACCCGGTGCAGTGTGACGGAGGCAATCCTTGCGGTCGGTGTAAGGCGGACAATGCCATCTGCGTCTTTGGCGAGAGGAAGAAGGCTCATGACAAAGTGTACCCCAAGGGGTGAGCTTGCACCTTGCTGTTGCTGTTATTGTTTTTCAACGACTTTGGGAGAATGTCGTCGCGCTAACTCACTGCTATCACTAAACAGATATGTTGAGATGCTGGAGCAACAACAAGCGTGGCTAGTACATGGTCTGCAAGAGATGTATCGCCGCACCAGCGAAGGCGAAGGGTGGCCCGGCGAGCCCTTGAAATGCGAACCCAACGGCCACCCGCTCACTCACGATCTGCTCACCCGGTTGGGCGCCTTGGATCACCACAAGGGCGAACACTTCGAGGAAAACCCGGATGTAATGCAGCAGGACCTGTGGAAGCAGAACGCAGGGCACATGCAGCGCCAGGACTCGTCTGATGGCAGTTCCGAACCCGCACAATCTCCCGTCGTACCGTCGCGCTTCTCCGACGCTTTCTCTCGACCGATGCCGCCCTCGCCGTCCACCTTCAGCCCGTCGTCGCGAACGCAAGGACCGACGATCAAGTCGGAGCCGCAGATGACACCCAACAACCCGGCCTTCGTGGCGCCGCTGGCAATGCAAGGAGTGGTGAATCCCGTCGCATTGCAAGCGCCGCAGCAATGGAACAATAACTTCGGGGGATTTGATGAGATGGATCTGATGGCAACGCCCGATTACTCGAATTTCTCATTTGACGACATGTCGTCGCCCATGTTCAACCGTCAAATACCAATGAACTGCATGGTCCCCTCGTCATATATGGACACCAAGAACGACTACGAAGACATCAGCCAGTTCTTAAATGCGAACGCGCCGGAGATCGCCTCCACTTGAGCTTTGATCAGCAACCCTATCTGCTTACGCCGTTTGACGTGATGCATGTATAAGTATACATGTTACTTTCTTCTCTTCTTTCTCCTCTTATCATTCTATCACTTATACTTCTTTTTTCTTATTCAAACGGCGATTTTATTTCCGGCATGGGGAGTGACGGGGTGATTACGGAATTGTACAGTGTGTCTATTTTGAAGGGTTGGGAACGCTGTCGAGTCTATACTAGACAGTCCCCTTGAGGCGTTCGGGAGCAGGATCTCAAAACCAAAGTCTGGAACCATGGAGTTATTGGAAGGTGATTTTTGAACTATTCTATCTGTTATTCTTTGGCGAATACTTTTTTACTTTTTGCGATGATATTTTACACCGGTGTCTGGGCTGGGGGATAGATATCACCATTACACCATATCATCCAATATCATGATTCATACTTTCTGCAGCACATGCCCCTTGAGCCATGGTACATATTTATCTTACAGCCCAGCCGAGCTTTGACCGATCCAGGACCGTCTAGACGGCGGACGAATTTGTCAGGACGTTCCGAGGCCGATGACTAATCGGATGGGCGAGCGAAAGTCAAGTCCGACGCCCTCGTCTTATCTCCGGGCCGCCGCGCGAATGATGACACCTTCACCCCCTTCTCGTCTTCGTCATGACACGTCGAGTTGAACTCACTTGCGCTGATCGGATTCTGACTTCATCTTGGTTGTTACTTTCTATTCAGGGTTCAGGGTTTCAGAGTGCAATGTTTCGATCCTTTCCAGTCTCCCATCATGATGGTCATCTAAATCCAAATGGCGCCCCCTGGTCCTTTCCCTCGTTCTGACTGGGGCAGCGAGATGAAAAGAAGGAGGGTCCAGACTCCACTCCAGATACGACCGGATCAGAGGTCAGGAATCCACCGTCAGCCCAAGCGAACTAGTTAGTCGTTCTCGTGGAATGTTCTTCCCTGATTCAAAAAAGAACCCCGACGAGTCGGCGGCCCAAGAAAGGAAAAAGAAAACAAAAAGAAAGGGCCCCATAAGTCCATAAGTCCATAAGTCCATAATTCCATAATTCCGTGACTGTCAAAACTGGCCGAATGCCGACTCCCCGACGGTAGGAAACGAGGCCAACAGCTACCAGTACCCTACAACAGCCCAACAGGACAGCGCTACACAACTCCTGCGGTAACTGTTAAGCCGATCGGAGTTCCGAGAGTTGGCCTTAAACCGGAAGGGGAATCCAGCCTGTTGTTAACTTGTTCGTTAATCGTTTCCCTCCGGATTACGGCAGAATCCAATAAGCACTGATTCAGTGATTTCAGTTTCAGTCATGGAGTAAATAATAATGGGTAATGGATCTCCGGCCATTTTAGGCCATTTCCTTGTTTGGGATTTTTTATTTCCTTTTATTTCCTTGTCTTCTTGGAGATCCATTATTTTCCTTCTCCCTTCTTCATCTTCTTGGTCTTCCAACGCCTCCTGCCCCCCTGGTCGTACTCGTATCCAGCGACGCTTGTAATTTGCCCGAACTCCTCTCCTCATTATCTATAGAGTAAAATAGTTGAACTCACCTAGACATAGAAGAACTTGTTCTCAGTGCAGACACTACTCAGTACAAAGGATATACTTCAGACGTACGGTGTAGTAAATTTCGGTAACGGGGACCCATGTAGAGAGTCCTGAGTCCATCCAGAACAAAAGTGGGCTTGGTAATCGTTGGTAATCAACTCGGAGACTTTTTGTTTCTGTCTTCCTTTCTTTCATTTTCTTTTTGATTTTTCACTGTTTCGTTTCATGCTCGAAGGCCAGCTGCTTTGATAAGCGGACACGCCCCCCAGTCAGTCTAGATTTTTTTCTTATTGACTATCCTTTGTAAGAGTTTCTCAGGCATCAGCGTGCATGATGCATGAAGTCATCTGGAAAGGATTAAGGATTTTTACCTATGCTGTTTTCAGCTATCGAGCTACATAGGTTAGATGTATAGATAACATACCGTACATGTATGTATGTAAAATAAGAATACCAACCTCCGCACCGTGTAATGCACATGCAAATCGCTGCACATTTCCCAAGAAGGTAAGCTAGTATGTATACTTACGCCTCCGATCTGTCAAACACCGAAAATTAAGGTATCTATTACCACATTTCTTTCTTATAATATTAAGTTAATAACCCACGAAGTATGTCACACGGGATGCCGGGTCTTATTACGTAGATCGTAGCTACCTAGCCACAAAGCCCAGGAAGGCGGAGTTAACTATCCACAACCAAAAGTCGGCAATCAAGATGAGGACCATAGTAATCAGAAGGATTCTAAGAAAGCCCAATGTGGCCGTCGGGCTCGGCGCCGGGGCGAGCGACCTCCGCGGACACCGATCCGAGAGAACAAGGCCTTGGGGCCTGGGAGCCTTGCACGAATGGATCGTCCGGGTCACATGTATCTTGTCCTCCGCGGAGCATCCATCTACTGTGTATGTACACCCTAAGTTAACTAAGTTACCCTCGACACTGTTAGGTAACATAATGGTCTGAGAGAAAATTGTACACATGTCCATACAATTAGGGCATTCTTATTACTCAATACATTCATACAAAACATACTTCCATACATACCTACGGTATACTTTCCTATCCCTGATCCTTGAAACTCTGGGGTATAATTCGGAGACCGTCTGGGGCTCAAGAGGAGCCTTGGATATGTAACTATTAACTAACTAACTAGTGCCAGTGATTAGTTAACTAACTATTGTTTACTACCTATTATGTAACGAGAGAGTAGAGAGGGTATATACCCCTGACCGGGCACGGATTAGCTTTTCCCCTCCTAAAAGACACCTGATATGACAGACTGCCTGAGGCATAAGCCACCCCGGAAGTTTACCCTTTGGGGTAATTGTCAAGTGGGCAGAACAGCAACAGAGCTTCAACGGTGTAAACATCAGCCAAAACACGGGGTCAATGTCTTAGAGTAAGAGGACTTGAGGATCAAGGACCGGAAAAATTCTCGTCGACCCGCCAGTCTGCCAGAGTATCTAATCTGCCACGAACGGTTAAATGAGAGAGAGCTTCAGTCTTGCTATTAGGCTAATATCTCCGGAGCGGATTGCGGGGTAGCAATTAAGTCACTACCCCTCGTTTTGTTTTTTTCCCCTTCGCTCTCTTCGTCTCTATTATATTCACTATTATCCACACTCTGTTCCTGCTTCTGACTTCTTTTTGAGCTCACACACATACACAGGACTCAATACTCACGCTGCCATTGACATTGAATCCAACCTAAAACACCTCGCCGCACTACCACCATCATGGCTCAATTCCCTTCCGTCAAATTCACCTCCCTGGGCGCCATCATCCAGGAACTCAACGTCGCTGGCCAAAACATCGTCCTGGGCTTCGCTAGGAAGGAACACTACGAGAAATACAACGCGCCCTGGTTCGGCGCCACGATCGGTCGCGTGGCCAACCGCATCAGGGATGGCAAGATCAACAGCCTCAACAACCAGTCGTACGAGCTGGAGACCAACGATGCCCCCAATGCCTTGCACGGTGGCAGCCAGGGATGGGGGCGACGAGACTTTGAAGGCCCCTACTTGGTGCGCCGCAACGAGAAAGATGCCCTGCTGTATACCTATCGGAGCGAGCACCTCGAGGCTGGATATCCCGGGACGGTGGAATTGAGGGTCTTCTATACGACGGATGAAGAGGTCGATGGGAACGCCACTCGGACGGTGCTGTCCATTGAATATGAAGTCGAATTGGTGGGGGATGAGTGTGACGAGACGGTGATCAACGTGACGAACCACAGGTAAGGAGCGCCTATCAGTGAAGATGGATGATTCTACAGATTGGTAGTTAACCTGATCGGAGTTTCTAGTTACTTCAACCTGAGCGGCGACGAGACCTTCGACGGAACCTCGGCAAAGCTCTCGACCCAGGACTACCTGCCGCTGGACAAGACCGGTATCCCCTCGGGCACGGTCGAGGCCTATCCCCGCGGAGTTACCTCGCCGTTCACCATCGGTCCAAACCAGCCCGCCTTCGACGACGTGTTTGTCATGGACCGCGACGTTGCAGGGATCCGCCTGGACACGCGCGAGCAGCCACTGAGATTGCTGGCCGAATTCCGCCATCCGGGTTCGCACATCAACCTGCAGGTCTATAGCACCGAGCCCGCGTTCCAGTTCTACACCGGCCAGGGCACCGACGTGCCCGCCGTGGAGGGCAATCCTGCCCGCAAGCCCTTTTCCGGGTTCTGCATCGAGCCTAGTCGCTTTGTCAATGCGATCAACGAGCCCGATTGGCGCCACATGGTGGTCTTGAAGAAGGGCGAGAAGTACGGCAGCAAGGTCGTGTACAAGGCCTGGAAGGATGCGCAATAAAGTACCGGCTACGGAGTACACAGTAATGGTCTGACCGGTCGATGGGTTTCAATTACTATGTTTCTTTTATACTTGGCTATGACCAATCAGTTAATCTGGAACCGATCTCTTTGCATCTAGGCACGAGAACCATGAGTTAGCGAATTTATTTTTATGTTTGTGCGGGCATTTTCCGCTCAGAGAGCAGAAACCTGGAAAACCGGAGTAAATCATCCGATATTGTATCAGCTGATGGGCCGATTATCCTCCAAACCCGTGCCATGTATCCGATGTGGGCCTGAGATGGAGACCAAGTCGGCGACTTGATTACTATTTATCATTGAAGCGGTTAGTCCATCCAGCACACTTTTCCACAGGACCAGACTGTGACTGTCACATCGTTTGAAGAAGGGAAAAAGCAGAAATTGGATGCTCCTGCGTCATCATCCTCGGCAGGAGGGGGAAAATCGCTCATGCTCTTGGTTCCTGAATCGCCAAGAATTTCTCGAATGCAGCTATTGTTTCTAGGGTCTTGGGGTTAGTCTCCCCGTCGATATCAAAGACGGGGGATTCTAGGGTTTATCGAGTGAAAGGAAGGTCTGACGAGAGTACGGAAAAGCCTCGATACGGCAAGTAAACCCTGTCTGTAATATTACCGTACGAGGTTACGAATACGCCAACCATACCAGGAACAACGGGTATCGGGAGCGGCGTCACGTTCTGTCACAAATACACCGGAACGGAAGGGCAAAAAGCTTGGCAATGACAATCGGTTTTCTCTCTGACATAATATTATAAAATATGTGAACATTGCAACATAACTAACACTAGCTAACTAACTAAACCATGCAGTGTCCCCCTTTTCTTCCCCGCATATCGTTCCATGCACTAAGTGATAGGTATATTCTTGTCTCTCGAATCGCAACTTCATAATATTAATGTCAATGGCCCTTTAGACCGGGGATACCCATCTCCGGCGTCCTGGAAAGATGGGACCATCGGATCCCCTCTGCTAGACGACGGGACGCCTATGGAGTACAACGAATCCTGCTGCCTGATCGCGAGGCAGTGTTGAGTGCATTGTCCACGTAGTCGTAGACAGATGCGCTGCGATGGCCAAGGCTGTGCTCTCGTCTTCGTATTCGGAGTTCGTTGTTCGGGGGGTCTGGGCAACGTTCAAATCTCAAGTCAACACTCCGTAACAATTCATACTTCGATCCGATATGTCGCACGTGACATCGCGGAACCTCCCGAGGGCGTTCGGTGCCCCGCGCGGGGGAAGAAGGGAAGGTTGATCTCTCGAATATCGTCCTCCTTGACTCATCAACATCCTCTCGGATTCCTGTTTTAACACCCCCAATAGCTCAATGGCTTCTCAGTACGGCGACCTGCGGCACCTGCTGCCACTCAACTACAAGAGCCTGATCACCTCCTGGCTGGAGGAGGACTGTCCGAGCTTCGATTATGGCGGCTTCGTCGTGGGGGAATCACAAGGAGAGGCTCGTCTGCTGGGGAAAAGCAAGGTATATACACTCCCTATTAGCGAACCTCCTAGTCTTCTTACCTGACCCTCTTTCTACCGTGACGAATGCACCTGCTAAATGAATATCTCGGCTTAGGGTATCGTGGCCGGGGTGCCTTTTTTCGAAGAAGTCTTTTCCCAATTAGGATGCACGTAAGTCCGATCCGCTAGATCTATATGTCCCTTGGCATATATGCACGTCCAATCTATACTCTACAATCTACAAGGAAGCACTGGTTTCCAGAACCAACCCGGCTAACCCCCGCAAACAGAGTGGAATGGCACATCCAAGAAGGCCAACCCATCTCCGCCAACACCGACGTCACCCACTGCGCCACCGTCCGCGGTCCCATCCGCAAGATCCTCCTTGGCGAGCGCGTTGCCCTGAACATCCTCGCCCGCTGCTCCGGCATCGCCACTAAGAGCGCCTCGCTCGTCTCCGCCCTTCGCTCCCACGGCTGGACCGGTACCCTGGCCGGCACCCGCAAAACCACCCCGGGCTTCCGCGTCGTCGAGAAATACGGCATCCTTATCGGTGGCGCCGATCCGCATCGCCACGACCTTAGCCATATGACCATGCTTAAGGATAACCACGTCTGGGCCTGTGCGAACAACTCGGCTGCGAGTGATGGCGGCGCCGGTACGGAGTCGGTGGCTGCGGCAATCCCGCGCGCGGTGCGGGCGGCGAAGGCGGCCGGTGGCTTCGCGACGAAGGTCGAGGTCGAGTGTCGCAGCTTAGAGGAGGCGAATGCGGCGATCGGGGCGGGGGCGGATGTTATTATGCTGGATAATTTCACGCCTGAGGGCGTGCGCGACGCTGCGAGGCAGCTCAAGCAGCAGAATGCGGCGAACGGCGGCAAGCATTCCTTCCTGATTGAAGTCAGTGGCGGGTTGAATGAGAGCAATGCCGCTTCGTACGCTTGTCCGGACGTGGATATTATCTCGACAAGTTCTATCCACCAGGGCACGGGGATCGTGGACTTCTCTCTCAAGGTTTCGCTGCGGTGAGAGTTATATACTGCTTACTGGGTGTCATTGGAGAATGAAGAGAGAGGGAGGGAAAAGAACTCGACGTGAAAGTGTTACGACGAAATGTATATCTGTACCATGTATGTACGTGTCCATTCAGCTATGTATGCAACCTGACACTATTCTACCGGTGTAAGAATGACGAACATCAACTGACTGAAGTTGGTTTTCTCAACGATGCCTCTGTGTGTGTATATATATATCCACCCAAGAAGATCATCTGTCCAAACGAGCATTCGTAGACATCACTATCCAGCACTCAAGCCGGGAGGCCTCAATAATAATAATAGACATCGAAACGGCCAAACAAAACGCAAAAGACCGAAACTAAAGGGTATATGGTGTATGCAAGAACAAGAACAAGCAGGCGAACACGCAAATAAACAATAGGTGAAGGATGCCGGAGACGCACGTAAGCCAATGGGTGGACATGGCGAATCAAGAGCCCCCATCACAGGTTGGGTTTCTTAGACCTCAATATCGACATAGATGCCCTCGCCTTCGCTCGAGCTTGGTTCATCGTCCCGGTGACCAGCATAGTTTTCGTCTGATGCTTGGGTCCTCCCTAGTTTGTGTCCTCGGGTATCATCGGCGGATGGCCCGGCCGCAATGGCTTTCTGCGCGTATTGTCTTTCCAACTGGGCCCGGAGCCTCTCATTTTCCGCGTCGCGCTCTTCGAGTCGCTGTCGCGCCCCGCTCCGATCTGCTAGACGTGCCTCTCGCTCAGCCTTCAGCCTCTTCTCGAGTTCGTGCAAACGACGCATCCACTTCTCGTTCCCTGGATCGTTTTGCGTAGGTCGGGACCGGGAGCCGTGAACCATGGCCCCAGCGCCCTCCGCTAGAGTCGTCGTCGAGGACAAATGAGATGGCTGAGGAATACCGGAGGTGGAGCTGCGTGCAAGTCCCCGCGATGCGTGAGGTTGCGAAGGATTCTCGACCGTCGAGTTGTGGCGGACCAAAGAGGACGGGGCTTCTGCATCGGACTCGACACTTCGATTGCGCGTAGGTGACCGTGGGGAGGGAGACGCCATGCCTGCAGCGACGGCGGCGGCCGACGTCGGGACGCGAATGCGCGAGTGAGGCTGCCGCAGATTCAGCTCGGCCTTGAGAAGTCGATTCTCGCCCCGCAGTCTGGCCAACTCCGGCGACATGCCCGTTTGACTCTGACTGTACCGTTGCGCGCGCATATTCATCATGGACTCCTCCATGCGCTCCACCCGCTTGAATCGCACGCTACACGCATGCTCCAAAACCTGGTATTGCTTGGCCAGCTCCCGCTCGACCCCCTTGATGCGGCTTTTGAAGCTCGAAATCACCGTCTCCACGGTCTTGACCGCAAGCATCATATTGCGACTGAATCCCGGCCAGAAAAGGATGTTGCCGATGACCTCTTGACTGGGGAGATTTCCATTGATTAAGCTATTGGAATGCGCCCAGTCCGGTCCGCACATGGCCGATAGCCGCTTCCAGATGGTCAGGAGCATTGCGTTTCTCTCACTGAGTTGGTCCCTGAACTGTTGCTCCAGGTTAGTGAACCGCTTGCGATCCTGGTTACGGGCACTCTCCAACTCCGAGATGCGAGAGTTACTCTGAGTGATGGTCCGCGATGCCTGCTGATGCGATTTGAGCGATTGTTCAAATGATTGCTTGTCCGCCCGCCGCGCGACACGCTCGTGGTCGAGGATTTCGGATAGTTTCTTGGTCTCTAGGGCATGGCTTTCAAGCAGCGCATCGCGGTTGCGCAACAATGACTCCGTCTCGTCTAGCTTGGAGCGGACGCTTTCAAGCTCTAGAGCGGTAGATTCGAATTCCTTTTGTAATTTTGTGATACTGGAGATCAAGCTGGACCGGCTGCCGGTCAGGTCACCCAGGGTTTCTCGAAGGTTGTTCTCCAAGTCCATGAGCCGATCCCTCCAAGTGGTGGTTTCGATCTCTTGCACCGACAGACTCTTCTTGAGTCGCCGAGCTTCCTCCTTGGCTGCGAAGGCCTCGCGGTTGAGTTCGTTCACGATTCGCTGCACCTCCTGTTTTTCCTTGCTCCCGACGACCTCACGCTGATGTCTCTCCTCCGCGAGGCGCTCTTCCAGTTCCCTGGTCTTTTCTTTCTCGCTCTGGAGACTCATGCCGTACGTCTTGAGATCTGATTCCAAGTCGCCGATCTTGATCTTGTCGCCGTCTTGCTCCTCTCGTAAGAAGGCGATTTCGTTCTGGCTGGATTCGATTTGGACCGTGAGACGCTGGACCTTTGTGTTTGCTTCGTAAAGACTCTTCTCTAGCGACTCCATCTCCTGGTTACAATGCTCAAGCTCCTGTTGGACAGCTTTGTACCGATGCAAGTTGTTTTGCGCATCTTCTTCAAGTCGTATGATGCCTTCGCCCGCCGAACGCATCTCGGCTTGTAAGGTTGCAAGGTTCTCCTCTTGTTTATGTAGTGCTTCCTCCAGCTGCTCACACTCGCCGCTCTTCTGGTCAAGATCACTACACAAAAACTCCACCTCCTGTTGATACTCACTTCTGAGGTTTTCGAACTCAACCTCACGTGCCCTTAACAACTCATTGAGGTTATTGTGTTCTTCAATGATCTGATCACGTTCCTGGATGACTTCATTACGTTCCTGGAGGAATTCATCACGTTCCTGCTCCGTAGCTGATATTATCTCTTCGGCTTGATCCATCTCTTCCCCGTACTCCTGTTCAAGGGTTTGAATGTTTCGGCGGGTTTCGTCCAGCTCCGATCGTAGATTTTGGTTCTCAATTTTGAGCCCGGACAGCTGATCACGCAGCTGTCCGTTTCGAGCCTCCAGATCCTCTCGCTCGGCGTCGTCGTCCGGTGATGGCCCAGTCCTGTCACTGGCCCGCGAGGACGATCTTCCATGAGCCCGGGACGCTGATCGATCAAAGATGCTATCGCCGGTGACCGATCGCCCGCCGTCGCGCCGCTGGCCAAGTTTCATCTCCTCGATTTCCTGGTATAGCCGTTCTTTTTCCTTGTTGCGGGATGTCAGCATAGAGGTCTGAGCGCTGACCTCTTTCCTTAACTCCGCATTCTCTTGTTTCAACAATTCTAGCTCCACAACCAAGGTTGAACTAGAAGAGCTACCAGTAACTGTATGGCGGAAGTCTCTATCTGAGGGCGCTGAATATGAGGCCGTCGAGGCGACTCGATCCCGTTGTCCTGATCTTGCAGGGACCATTGCCAAGGTCATCTCACTCCTCAAGCGTAGGGCCTCATCCCGTAGTCTCTTATTCTCATCTTCGGCTTGTTCCCGGGCTGCCGTCTCCGCCTCAAGCATGTCCTTCCACATATCCTGTAACATAGTGTCTTAGCACAAGAAACGACGAAAACTATAAGTGAACGTAGACTGGGGGATTGAAAACTCACCCGTTCCTCCCTTGCACCCACGTCCGAGCCCATCGGCCGCCCGTCACTTAAGGATTTGACCATCTCGGCAAGTCTTCTCTTCTCGCTCTCTCTAGCGATGCTTTCAGACCTCAACCGCTCGATCTCCAGCTCGTAAGTCTCCACCCTCTCCCGCAGATAGAGCATTTCGCCGTCTTGCGCCGGGTCGCGATCTTCCTCGTCCGAGCCTTCCGGGTCATGATTGACCATAGATTCCTTGTCAGATTGTTGATCATTCAGCTGCTTCTCTAGATCGCGCATCTTCCTCTTCAGCTGCTGGTTATCCTTCTGCAATTTTAGTTTGTCAGATTTCAGTTCGACGTTTTCCGAAATCATTTCCTTGATTCCTTCCTCTGAGCGTCGATTTAGGGCCTCATTGAGAAAGTGAATACGCATCTTCAGGTCAAAATTCTCCTTTGAGAGCCGATCTATGGTGCTACTTTGCTCCTTTAGGGTCATGGTCCGACCGCTTTTTGCAAAGGCGGGCGTAGCACCCGCACGCTTATCGGGAGACAGCCCACGGCCACCGTAATCTTCTCGAAACTGCCGCACAAATGTGCTCGGGACTTGTACATCCTTGACACGCTCCGCAAGAGCGGTATCTGTAGGGAAGCTATCATCATGGTGTTTGGCCCTTGGTGTTATTGGGTCCGATGTATCTTCCGCTGGTGGCTGAGGGGACTGTGAATATTGTTCCTGGTAGCCGTGGAAGTACGGTTGTTGCTTGTGCTGCTGAGGGTAGGATGATCCAGGTCGTGACTGGGGATCTTCCTCGTCCAGAGTATGCAGTCCACCCTCCGTAATACTATTGGGATTTCTCTTGTCCAGGAAATTTTCATCGCTATAGCCAGAAATACCAGACGCCATGCTGCCCAGGCTTACCGATCTTGCTAGGTTGTTTCGTTGCCCCGACTGACCACTGGGATTTGTCGGCACAGCGCCTCCTGATTGAAGAGCATAGTCAGCGCCTAGTGTGGCATCGCTAGCTGTCATTTCTGTGTTGTAGCTTGCTGCTGAAGAATATGAAAGTCGATGGGCTGAGTGGCGGTTCGTCAGGTATTTCGGTCGGTCACCCCTTTGACTGTTGGTGCGCGATGCAGCTTCAGTGTCATTGCCATTGCTGTTTTGTGAGGTCTTGGCTTGTGTGGGTGACATGCTTCGTGAGGTGGCCCTAGTGTTGTGATCTTGCGGCTGCAGTGCTTGGTCCAGGTTGGGCACAGATGACATCTCCGTTGACTCGTCAAGGGAAGTTTGGCTATTTTCGCGAGTATCCTCAGAGACAATGGATTGATTCCGATTCACGGTCCTCGCCGCCGCTTCGGCTGCAGGAGATGAAGGAATCATCTCCAGCATGGTGGTATTATCTCCTTGTCGATCAGATGACGCTGCAGGTGTAGTTTCCAAGTCGACTGTGTTGTCATCCTCGGGTCTTAAATTAGGGGTGTGTGGTATCGAAACTCCATCGTTCGGCCAGGCCATGTCGCGACTAAATTCTTCGTCAGGTGCCACGAGGGATAATTCTATGTTGTCCAGCTTTGTAGGTTCCGGCGCGTTCTCAACAGGGACCCCGACCAAGTATGTATCGTCGGCTCCCGCGGAGGGGTTCGGTGCAGCAACCTCAATCGTGGAGGGCTCCGGTAAGAAACTCGACTCCATGTCCATCAATTTTCTTCGCATCTCTCTTTCCTCCATCATTGTTTGATCATCCACACGCTCATGATCACCCTCCTCGCTAGATAGGGGCAAAAGGCTGCTATCGTCATGATCGGGTAAGGGAGGTAAGTTGAAGGACGCGTTTGTGTCGTCGTGAACTGATTGTCCTTCGCTTGGCCCTGTAGTGCTCTCATTTTGTTTCTCATCCGACGCTGCCTCTTCTCGCGTGGTCTGGGCTCCAATGGTATCCATTATGTCTTGGGGGGGATCGCTCGGTGCGTCCTCCTGCACCATTAAATCGGTAGCACCGTCAAACTTGTCCTGTACAGGCGAATATTCGTCTTCGACGTCGAAAGGATCGGGAAGCCAGCGGGGAGATAGTGTGCGCAGCGGAGGCGCGTCCTCGATCGCATCAAGGGTCTTGGTCGGAGGGGAGGATGGTAGTGGTGGACGGGCGGATCCTGTCGACATGGTGACGGATGTCTGGGCGCGGTGTTTGTTTTCTCCACATTCACCTTGACTCCGAATGGCGACCTGAGTTGCTAGCCTTAAGCCTACCCACTTAGACAGTCGATTTAGCGCGAAGGACCTAGGTCTAGGTAGTCTATCTAGTTTTAGAATCTTGGGCTCTCAGCAGCTTTGAGTTCAACAGACTTGCGTTGAGAGCCAGAGGGCACTGAGCTCGTTTGCTTGAGGGAGTGCTGCTCTCGAGTCATGGGCGGTCTTCGAAAGCATCCAACAGAGATGAAGAAAGAGTGATGTTGAGAGCTGGAGGAAGGAAAAGTCGGGCCGTCGGGCCCGTGCAGAGGCGGAAGGTGAGGATTTGTTTACACCTCAGGCCATCCAATCAGCACCTGCCGCGACCGCCTGACATCATCCCCTTTTCTTCTGGTTACGTCTACAGAATAGATCTTGAGACTTCCTACGTGAACGAAGCAGAAAGATTGGGATTGAAACTTTTTCAAATAAATTCACATCGACTATATCTAGACCACAAAGGAAAATTTTCATGATGCCCATTTGTCTCGTGATAGCTGCCCAAAGGGTGGCGCTAATAGTAGTCTTATAATGATAGGCAAAGAGATAATATAAAACCAAGAGAGAAAAGAAGCTGAGAATAAAAATTCGAATAAAGGGGAAGGCATAGTGTAGAATAGAAAATTTGGACAGACAATTAATGAAATTGTACACAGAAATCTTAAGAGAATGCAAGAGAAAGGGGAACTTCCTAGAATTGAGAGATTCACATCGAAAAAGAGGACACGACTGGATGCTATGAGGAGCGCAAAAAGAGTTATGAATATTATGATTCTTGCGTGGGAGGATCATCTTCGCCTTCCCGGGTTGCATGGATTTTGTTTTTCTGGTCAATGCCGGCCTGGAGAGAGTCGATGTAGGTGCGAAACTTGACGATCTCCCGTAGCAGATATGACGATTTGCGTTCCCAGTTGGCCATCGCCTTGGACGCATTGGGATGTCGAGGTGAAAAGGCTAGCACCATTGCGGGCCGGAGTTCATTGTGTCGCTGCAGTTCATCCTCCACATTCTTGACATACGCGCGCAATGCAGCCAACTGCTCGTCTTCTGGCAGAACGGAGGCCATCATACTCTGCTGCGGCGGGCCCCAGTCGCTGATATGTACGCGATCTGCCGGGAGTTTAGGTCGGACCCCTCCCTGTTGATCAAGGGAGCTGCGGATCGAGCTTTGGATGCTCGGCCGTGCTCCAGATGAGGACGGCGGCGTGCGGCTGCTCTCCGGCGATATCAAAGCGCTGTTGATGACGGCGTCACTCCATCCATACTCGATATTACTGATACCTCCAATTAATGGCTCTTTGGAGAGTCTTGCACTCCAGTAGTTGGCACTAGACACGAACTCGCGCACGATCTCCGGAGTCCCGGCTTGGAAGAGGTGCACCGCACCGGTGGGCAGGCTTAACGCCCAGACATGGGGACGGGACTTGGAGTATCCCGGAGGTGGTAGCGCGCTGGCAATGGTCTGGCGCAGGACAAACTTCCATATCTCTTCTGCGTTTTCCGTCCAGTTTCCTCCTCCCACTACCATACCTCCAGGCTGACGCTGTTTTGCCTTTTGACGCCCAGTTTTTGCAGACGAATTGAAAGAGAAGAGACGCATCCATCCCTGCTGGATTACAGCGAAACACTCATTCCAATTGCGATCCTTGGATCTCTTGTCCACGGAATCGAGATGGTGTTTATGTTTCAAGCTTCCTTCTTTGGCCCACGGTGCGCCAGCCAGTTGCAGAGTCTCATCCTCCAGAAGCGGCACGCTTCGTTCGGGGTCCTCCGTGCTCGTGATCGAATGGGCGTAATCCTCCCGAATTATGGCTTGACTTAACGCGTTGGCAAAGCCAATCGACTGCTGATAATCCCCGCGCATATATTCCGACCCAAATGAGTCGACAGATGCAGAGGTAAGTTTACCCAAAGAATACTTGCTCCAGGTGCTAGAACCCGATGGGCTCCAGAGGGACGACTGGTCGTCCAGGCTGGTCCGGCTCGAGCCCATGGTTGAAGGAGGATACAGCCTTGCTCGCGAACGAGGCTTGGAGGACCAGCGTGCCGTACCATACCGAGAGTCTGCCGAGCGACCGCGAGGATAAATGTCGGAGCCGCTCTTGCTTACAGTGCTAGGGCTTCTGCGAAGGCCACCCGGGTTAGGACCAAGCAGGTTATTTGACGAGACGCGCGGGCCTTCCTTCTCGGGTTGGGATCCATGAAGGGGGAGCCTTTGTTTCTGGATTGAGGAGTAAAAGTCCCGAAGGACAGTCTCAAGCTGCTGCTCCCAGGCTCGCATTGTCCCGTGAAACGGCACGCTCACTAATGGGCCACTGTCGCTCTCAGGATCACCCGCCAGCTTCACGGAAAGGTCGGTTCGAGACAGTCGATTCACAAGTTTCGCCGGAGGGTTTGTGAATTTTTCGCTCTCGGCATTGGCAGCATTCGAAGGCTCTTGGGTCGGGTTTTTTGATTTGTTGTTTGGCCGCAAGCCCTCGAAGCCCTCGGAAGCGGCATCGACGGCCACACGATGAATCGTTGGCATTGTATTTCGAACAAATTGGTTTTTCGTCATCTTCTGCTCTATGTCGGCAAGATGCAGGTCGGTGTTTAGTAGAAGCAGGGAGTAGCAAATGGTGTGCACAACGTCTAATGCAGATGAATCAGCAATTATAGTTTTCAGCAAAGCGCTCGATTTTAAGAAATCTTAGACATACCGGCAGCTTTGAAGCCATGATTTGGATTACATTGGCACCATCGGGCGGAAAAGGCGTCCAAAACCCGGTCAACCTGCTGCGTCTCACCTTTCAGCACTAACCGAGTGCAGAGACCTCGAAGGGCGGCTAAAATATTGATGTTCGACCAGTCGAAAAGTTCCATGTATGCTGTTCGGATCGCAGACCGGTCCGGGTCACCAAGCCATGCAGCGGGGGCATCGCGACCGACAACCTGATCCTGATTATCGTAGAGCCTTTGCGCCTGTTCCCTGTCTGATGGGGGTGATTCATCAGCAGCAATTTCAGTGCATTCGTCCCTACTTTCGGCTGTATCCGCGAATTTCTGATCCGCCGAAGGCACAATGGGGGTATTAGAAGCCGTGTGATAATTCGAGACCTCTGAGGTTGAGGCTGCGGGAGATCCGCTGGTGTCCAACGTTGGCTTTGGTAATTTGCTAAAGTGTTCCTGTTTATCTTCATACGAAGCCGAGTCCGAGATATCCTTGCCCTCGGCTGGTTCGCTCGAGCCCAATGGACGTGACTCACCAGGGCCCTCAACTGGCGAAGCGCTTTTCTGGGAGAAATTTTCAATCACAGGGGAGAGTGAAGAAGGAGCAAGGCTCTCTGGAGGGACCAGCATATTTTGCAGGGCATCGCGAACTCGATCGGACTCGGTTCGTTCTGTGACGCTGTTACGTGACCCTGCGCCTTCTCGGGTCGCTGGCTGCTCTTGTCTGTTATCCGGTGACGACACAGCGTCCGAACCCCGGGATTGGACACCGACATCCTCATCACCACCGGGGCTCCCCAACGGCGAGGGATCAGGTGGGGAAGCAGGCGAAATCGTAGGATAGAGACTGTACTTGGATTTTGAGCCCCCGCCGACCACTGGCGCATTGGGCTTTTGGTTCGGCACATGGCGAGTCCCCTTGTTCTCGGTCGGTTCTGCGCCAGCGGCCTGGGCCTGAGTGGGAAAGTCGACAGAATTGTCCATCATTGGAGCTCGGGTATGATCTGTTATATAAGGGTTCAT
The DNA here is from genome assembly GCF_023601865.1 of Aspergillus affinis. NCBI lineage: Eukaryota > Fungi > Ascomycota > Eurotiomycetes > Eurotiales > Aspergillaceae > Aspergillus > Aspergillus affinis. Next base: position 79,800 of record NW_026515832.1, read on the forward strand.
CATTTTTCTTAGGCTGCTTACAGGGCTGGGTGCCGGCTTACTCGTTTCTGTTGGTTTTGGCCCAAAGTCCGGAATTGGGACAGCAGGCGGTGGGATATTCTCGACAATGGACTTTTTCCGCCGGCGAAAGAATGAAGACTTCTTGTTTACAACTTGAGGGGGGCCTTCTCGGCCCGCATTGGCACCTCCCGCGGTGTTTTTCAAAGGCTGTCTCCGCATTCGAGAATTGCCATAGCTCTCCTTGAGGTCGTTTTCTAGAGGAAACTGGGCATCCGGCTGACCAGTATCGAACGGTCCGGGAGAAGGTGCCTTCGAGGACCCAAATACACGGCGAAAGAATCCTGGGCGCTCCTTCGTGGGAGTAGGGTCGGGTGGAGGGGGGAAAGAAGGTTTGTTGAAGGATATCGTAGGGCTCGGGGCCGGCGGGTCCAGAGATGCCGCTGGTATAGCGGGCGGAGGATCCAGCCCTGAATCACCCAGGTTGGCCAGATGGTTGTCACGACCCCTGAGAGTCGCGGTGCCGAGGTGCTCCGGTCGGTGCTTCCGGGGTTGATCAGTTCGGGACGACTTCACGCTGTTTCGTCGCGATGCCACCGGGGTGCGCGAGGACTGGGAGTTCAAGGTCCCCGGCAGATCGCCCTGCGCGGAGGATTGGTACTTGCGCGGGCCAGCAGGAACGCTAGGGGTCGGAGCGGCATCAACTCCGTCGTAGGCTGACGAGTCGTACTCAGCGGGAAGATCTGCAAAAGGAATGAACGCGGTTCTGGAGCCAAAGTCAAAACTCGCAGACCGCCGCTGGGTCAAAAGAGGGGGCCCGAATTCCGGGGGAGGAGAGCTGCCTTTGCTGCTCTGTCGCCCCGTGCGCGCGCCAGTGGCCGCGCCACTGGAATGAATTCGATGCTCGTAGAGTTGACCGTGCGACCCGGTGCCATCTCTGCTACGGGCACTTCCGAATCTCTTCAGGCTCGAGTGGTAGTTTGAACTACTGTTGCTCCGACGGCCTCTTCCAGCCTGAGCTCCGCGAGCCGCAGATTCATCGTAAGGGTATTCAGGGTCGGATGACAAAGAGGAGGAAAAGGTGTGGCCTCGATAACGACGTTGGGTCATGGAATCTTGCGAGTTGTGGCCGTGATTGTCAGACTCGAAAACGGAATTGAATAACCGGTAATCGTCCAGGACGGAGGAGCCCGATGCTAATTGGTCTAGAGAGAGGAGCATATTGTCGACTATGGAAGTCCGGGCTGCATGTTTCGGCGATAAGGACAGGTCGTGCGGATCCCGCTCGTCCGCAGACTCATTGCTGCTGTTGGCATTGTCTGGAGAATTGAAATCATCTAAAAAGGTCTCGCGTACCGAAGGGCGAGGATGGCGCCCTCTTTTGGCCGGGTTATAATTGTTGGAGGCCGCCGACGGCGGCGTCCGCGGAGGAGAGTGGCTTCCGTGCATATCGGCTTGATGCTTGGACATTCTTCCGCTATGGGACGGCGTCACTCGGCTCACTGGCTGTAGCTAGAAGTGATCATGAGTAGCGCCTCGAATCGTATATCGGTCAATCAATCAATGGTAATCCCAGACCCGTTCGCTGTGGTGTCTGCAGCTGTGCCATCGACTTGGACCGTTCCACCCGTTTGAATAGCTAGAGAAAGCGCCAGGACAACAGTGACCCCCCGACGAGACCCGCAATTGAAAGGAGAAGTTGTTTTCGTGAAGGTTCGAAGATCCAAGGGGCCGTCTCTCGGGCAGAGCAACGCTGTCACCTCTCGGTCATTGCGTGGAAGAAAAGGATTGTCTCGTGTTTCGGCAGCAGTGGAGAGCAGAGGAACAGGGCGACCGTTCGTTCCCACGGACGGGTAGGGTGGTTCGGACGTTACTCTTGTGTAATGTATTGAATTGATTGATTGAGGATTATAACTATAATTATTATTGATTCCGGTGACCGTCAATTGTTCGGGTGGGGAGTGGGAATTGGTCGTGGTACTAAATGACGGACAAGGGGGTCAGTGTTTCACGTTGGTAGGAAGGGAGGAGAACGAGAGTATGAGAATGGGGGGAGAAGAGAGAGAGAGACAGACAGATAGAGAGGGGGAAGAAAAGAGCCTAGAGGAAGGGGAAAAGAAAAGGAAGCGAGGGACAGACCAGCAGTTTGAGAGCAGAGAAAGATGGAGGATGGACTAATTACCCCAAAACCAGGGGAAGGAAAGGGGACCAGAGCGACTAGCGAGAGCAGAAGATTGTCATGCGATGGTCGGCCGCGAGACTTGGGGGCTTTGGGATCCAGGAATTATTTATTCTACTAGTGAAAATTATCTTATTCGAAAATATCCAGAAAAAGAATTGCATATACCAGAGAAATCAAATTAAACCAAATAATACTAGTAGAATTAAATATTAAAAGCGCAATGCTTCAGGGGGCGCTTGGCCCAGACCCTCCCTGGGACCCAAAGTGCCTCAGGCCCGCATGCCACCAATCACTGGGTGGAGACGCCGGATGGAGCATCTCCCCATCCTGCATCTTTCATCTTTCATCTCATCATTTATCGATTCGTGAACCTGCGAGATGATCTATCGGCCTCTCGTTTTTGGCCACATGCCTGATAATGATAGATACAATCTGCGGAGTCCACCTGCAATACATACTAGATGATGTGCATCTGTACAAATCGATCTCTTAGAGCCACTGGACCACTCCCTAAGGCTGATCCTCACCATTGTTTCTTCTACGCAGATCCATGAAATTGATGACCCATCACTCTACCGTAGCATTCTATATGTCATAAAATTTTATTCCAAATTCTTCCCTCTCTGTCAAGTGAGTAGAAGAATGGAAGAAATAGGATTCCAATTTCTGACTAGTCACACATGCAGGTGCTCACTCCCCCAGACTTATACATCACATTTACCATATGCATCATCCTATTAACCACACAAGCACTGGTCTGGAATTTGCCACTTGTGCCAACTTCAAAATGCAAGAACTAAGGTAACGATGCGGCTATCTCCATATTCAACTCCAATCACGAGTTTGCGATCGTCAGACGCGGTTTGTCCTAGTGCAGCTGAAAGCGACCCCAACAGACATCGGCACGCCAATAAAGGAACGATGATAAAATGGCCGAAATTAATTCAACAGAAGCAAAAAATCCCATACAGGACGGTCCTACTCCGGATATCGACGCCAGTGCTGTCCGATGTCGATAGATCCTACAACATCTCCCGCGTGGTGAGAAGGTCCACTAGAGCATGGAGAATTCAACCACCGTCACCAAGCTCGCCCAGTCGCTGTTAAAAGGGCATCCCGCGTCGCTCTGCGATGCGGCGCAGACCGGGAATACCGATCTGGTTCATCATCTCCTCGCTGCTGGAGCCGATGCCAATGTCCAGGGTGGCCCTTACGGAAATCCATTGCAGGCTGCCGCGTGGAAGGGAAGCCGAGAGATTGTTGCGCTTTTGATCCACCGTGGCGCGGCCGTAAATGCCCAAGGTGGCATTTTTGGGTGTGCTCTACAAGCAGCCGCGCATAGTGGCTCTTCCGACATCATTCGGTACTTGATCCGAAACTATGCCGATGTTAATCAACTCGGCGGGGACTATGGCAGTGCCTTGCAAGCCGCTATTGTCAACGGACATGAAGATGCTGCCCAAGCTCTATTTGAGGGAGGAGCCCTAATTGATACCCATGGCGGTATTTACGGACATCCTCTCCAGGCCGCAGCCTATATCGGCAACCTGAGGATCATGATCACTTTACTGGAGAACGGCGCCGACATTAATGCGCAAGGGAGCAAGTATGGAACTGCTATGATTGCAGAGGCATATGGTGGAAGTTACGAGGCGGTTGAATTTCTGATCAAAGAAGGGGCCGATGTCACTGCTGCAAGCTCCAAATTCGGGAGCGCTGTTTGCGGCGGAGCTTGGAAAGGAAACGATAAAATTATAGCACTTTTGATACAAGCTGGTGCTGTGGCCGATTCTCGTTCCGGGGAACATGGCAGGGCTTTGCGAATTGCCTCGTGGAGAGGAAACCGGAAAGCAGTGGATGTTCTAATGGCACACCCACCGGGTGGGATCGTCCAAACGGAGATCTATGGAGCGGCCTTACAAGCTGCAGCGTAGATTGGAAACGTGGACATCATGCAGGACTTGGTTGGGGTAGGCGCTGATGCTAATTCCGAAGGGGGGCGAATATGGGCCTGCGTTGCACGCCGCAGCCTGGAATGGAAGTAATGCAGCAGTACACAGCCTAGTCCAAAGCCGCGCTGAGGTCGATGTACGTGACAAGAGACATGGAACGGCCATACAAGTTGCCGCCTGGGTTGGACACGTGGAAATCATCCAGCAGTTAATCGATGCAGGGGCTGATATCAATACCAAAGGGGGCGAGTATGGGAACGCGTTGCACGCTGTTGTTTGGGCTGGAAGCAGGACAGCAGTATGTATCCTGATACGGCATGGTGCAGATGTGAACGCCCATGATAAGAGATATGGAACAGCCCTACAGACTGCAGCACAGGCTGGGCGCGCCGAAATAATACAAGACTTGATCCCGGCCGGGGCTGATGTCAATGCGGAAAGGGGTAGATATGGCACTGCACTCGAGGCCGCAGCCGGAGCTGGAAGCATTCCTGCTTTGCTAAATCTGGTCGAACTTGGCGCTCGTATCGATACTCCAGGGAACAGATGGGAAGAACCACTGCAGATTGCGTTCCAGAGAGGACACAGTGGCAATAATTCCGAAACTATACAAGCCCGTGTTACCAAGACTTTGCAGTGGTATCAATCTGAGAAAGCACGTCTAGAAAGCGCTGTGTGGGAAAGACATATTGATTATTTGCGCGGCCGTCTAGACCGGGATGTATCCCCGGGAGATTCTTGTGGAGACTGCACTATCATGCAGCTCGCAGCAACGAGGGGACATATTGAATTAGTCAGGCTCTTGATCGCAAGGGGCGCCAATGTCAACCAGCGCAGCAGAGAGGATGCAAATACACTTCAGGCTGCTGCGAGAGTCGGAGATTTGCAAATCGCCAAACTAATAATACACCTCTCGGATATCAATGCCCCCGGAGGGGGGAGGGGGAGGCTTGGAAGCGTTCTCCAGGCTGCTGTGGCCGGTGGCAACCGGGAGATTGTAAGAATATTGCTCGATTGTGATGCAAACATCAACATTCAAGCTGGAGAGTTTGGATGTGCCTTACAGGCCGCAGCATGGAGAGGGGGCCGAGTTCTAGCGGAAATGCTCATGGAGAATGGGGCGGATGCCAATATACAGGGCGGGAAGTATGGAAATGCATTACGGGCAGCGGTAATGACTGGCCACTTTGAACTGCTCGAGGTCCTGTGCCCGAGCTACACGACTTCGGGGGCACAGGATGAATTCAGCAAATATTTACATGATGCTGCATGGAGTGGAAGTGCTGAACTAGGGGCCAACATGATCAGCCGGGGGGCGGACGTGAACACCAAAGGAGGTCTCTACGGGAAACCCCTCTCAGCTGCGATCTCTATCGGAAGCTCAATAACCGTGCAGCTTCTTTATGACCATGGGGCAGAATTTGCAGAATCCGAAATTGACGGATCAACTCCACTGCACGCGGCAGCTAGATCTCGAGATCCTTCTACGCTTTGCCTCGTCCTAGGCGCGGATGCGGACAGATACAAGCACAAGGAAGATGACTCTGGACAGATACCCCTACATCTTGCCGCCAGAGCTGGGCATATGGGCGCATTGGAGATTATCGGCCGCCGTGCGTGCGACAATTTCAACCCCAAGGACCTTGATGGGCGTACTCCGCTTCATCATGCCGTAGAGGGTGCTCTACCGATGCAGTGCAATGGCTTCTCGACAATGGGGTAGCAGCTGCAGATCGGAATTTTGGCGACAAGTCTCCTTTTCAGAGCGCGTTCGAGTTGAGACGGCATGATATCCTGAGGATCTTGTTCCCCATAGTACCCAGGATCTAGGTGTACTCCGAGCTTCAGACTGGGGACGAACTTTCTCGATGAAAAATTACGTATTGCTGATGAGCTTTAGAAGGTCTGCCTGTTTTACAATCGTACCTTCGCGCCAATTCAGGCAGGATATCTGACCAAATGTCATAGCTTCTCCGTCATTCCATCGCCTCCCTCAGTACTTGGATGGTATAAATGAACCAGATCCTACAGGCACCAGTCTCGTGATTCTTCCGAACAACCAGGAGCCGTGGGACTTGCCAGGCCTGAATTTTCGCTGGTGTCGACAAACGCTCAAAGACGGGCTCATCTCCCGAAGAAGCCAGTCGAAAAACATCCCTAGCGTAACAACCATTGCGCGAGTGCCCTCAAAAGAGTCTTTCCTTGAGTGTCGTCATTCAATTCCTGTCCTTGATAGACTCAATACGGGTGATGTGCCTTCTGTTTTATCTGCCCTCTTAGATCCTCTACGAAGGAATCTAAACATTGCCTGGATCATGACAAAATCAGATCGCACCGCCACTGATTCCAAGACAGTCAAGGCGGCTTTACAGAACCGAGTGTATTTCAGTACACTCGAGTATGCTGAAATACCGGAATCACCACTTCAGCTCTTGCGCGCTCTTGTTCTAGAACTTGAAACTTATTGGTATGATGTGTGCGATGCTGCCGAACAGCATCTTGTGACTCTGGTACTAGTCTCTCAATCTTTTCTTCTTTTGCCCTCTGGGAGGAATAATGCTAATATTACAAGCGCACCCAATTTTTCCGTTCAAGCGGGAATACAGAACAATTTCGCAGCCTCCTAAAAGATGCCGAGCTACGGGGAATCCTTCACAACCTACTGGCCAAGCAGGTCCAAATACTACGGAGCACTCATGTCATTCTATCTGATAAGAAGGCGACTGTACTGTACGAAGTACACGACGATACGGCGTTGGCGCTACAGGAAAAACCAGATATAAGATCGGCTCTTGGGGATTTTGAGATGGGTATCTCAGGTCTCGAAAGGGAGTTAGATAGAAGCTCGACAATTTAGCGAAGCTATCGCAGGAACTCATTCAACTGGTAGCTAATTGTCACTGGGATTTTGGAGATATGTGCTGACTATATAGGAATTTAATCTGACATCGATCGCCGAGCCTCAAAAATCCATTTCCATGAATCGAAGCATGAAGCGGCTCGGATTACGGTGAGATAATCTATAAAGGGATCTTGAGGCAATAAGCTAACTTCATTACAAAGTTTATTTTGCTTCCCCTTATGTTCATATCGGTGGGTGATGCTATGCGTATGGAGTAGGCCAATTCGGATGCAAATCTAACCGGTTTCCCAGAGTTTATTTGGAATGAATATCGATGTGCTAGCTTCCAATCCCGCGTGGTGGATATACGTCCCTTTGGCAGCAGGAACCATGATCTTGACATTTGCTGTTTGGATAGTTTTCAAGCGCAATGAAGGGGTAAGCATCAATTCCTTGTCTTGCTAACTTATAGTTACTCTAGCTAACATGGCTGTCTACAACTAGAGAATCGTGTCGAAGCCAGGCTTGGATGGTTGGTGGGCTCGCGAGGCTCACGAGCAGACACGACGAGTAAATGGCACTTCCTCACGCAACTGAAGACCGGTACTCGCGAACATTGGAATTCTCAGCTTGGGGGAAGAAGAGATCATAATTATACTCCGTATTGTTGATTGAAGACGGGGCAACGTTCCCCCGAGGCGGGGATGACATAAGCGGATCCGCCAAGCGCCACCTGCACCGGAAGGGGAATCGCATCAGGAACCATCAATAATCAGCATCTGGACGTTTCATTATCGCCGTCGTTGTTCGAAGCCCTTGATCCTCGGGATCCCTTCCATCCTATCCTCGGTCCCGCTGCCTCCCGGAAAACGAAATCAGACAAGAAAACGATGAATCCTCACATATCTGTCCCTCGTCAACATGCCAGTCCTTCCAATTTCGGCGGCACGACGCCGGCAAGCCGCGGTTCCAGTATACGAATGCCGCGTTTCTTTAAACGGTGGGTTTTTGCCTTCCCATATCCGATGGCTAGATACACGCGCAAGCGGGTTGACCTGAGGCTAATCGGAGAACATGTCCGTTTTAGAATGTTCAAGTTTCCCCAGATGGACTTTGAGATGGCAATCTGGGAGATGACATCACTCCTCATCGCTCCGAAGAAGGTCTTCAAATCGATATATTACCATGTGAGTGGAGCACCTCAATCATGAACGATTCCATGTGCCGTTGCTAACCCGGATCTTCCAATCCTAGAAACGTATGCTTGACCATCCTCCTCTTCTCAGTCGCTCTCGCTCTCAATATATTATTGAATACTAATGGATGGCTACAGAAACCAAGAACACCTGGCACCGTCCGGACCCGTCATTTACCTATCTTCTATCCTTCTTTCTTCTCCTCACGGCCCTCGCATGGGGCCTCGCATATGCGCCGTCGTTCGGGTCCATAGTCCGCCTATCGCTACTGTTCATCTTCCTCCATTTCATCGGGTCGTCGCTACTAGTGTCGACCGTGGGATACTTCGCCATTGGTCGGTTCTTCGGCCCGAACGGGGCGGCGGCATCTTTGAACGGATTCAGGGGTGCACGCGGAAGGAGGCGCGGCGCGGCGCAAGGTCTGTTCATGCAGCCGGGGGAGAAGGATCAATTGGAGTTTGGATATTGCTTCGATGTGAGTTGGATAGCCCCTGCGGAGTGGACTTTCTCAGTCTCCGGTCAAACTCCTTGGCCCCATCAGGCTAACCAAAGCGTCCACCTCTAACTAGGTCTCTATCCGCGCATTTTTCCCTCTATATCTTCATCTCTATGTTGTACAGTTTCTTCTCCTGCCTCTTCTCACCCGCACTCCCAGCAATTATCTCGCCACATTCCTTGGGAATACGCTTTATCTGTCCGCTCTTACGTATTATACCTATATCACCTTCTTGGGCTACAACGCGTTGCCGTTCCTGCACAACACTGAGCTCCTCTTGCTGCCCATTTTGGCATTCGCCATCATGTGGCTTGTTAGTTTGATTGCAGGATGGGGCATCGTTGCCCAGGGACGGGGCGTGGAGGGGCTGTTTTGGGGCGCGTGATAAGTTGAGGGCGGCGCGCAGTTATTCGTTGGCGAGCGTTTCAGATTCAGAATTATTTCAGTTGATTAAGTCCGGCGCGCTGGTGTCTATGGCGATCTCTCTGTTCGGTATTATTGCTCATGCATGTTTGCGGTCTCCCTCAAAAAGGGGGCACTGGTACATTCGCAACGGTCCAGGCGCTCGGTTGCATATTGCATTGTTGTTATGTTTTCTTTATATTAACCCCTTTTCCTTGCTCTTTTGATCGCTCATTCCCCTGATTTGTTTTTTCTTTTGCCTCGAGGACATCTAGGCGTCGAGGGCACGTGATAATGTACGCACATACCCCTGCTTTATAGATGTAAATGCTACTGGCCTTAGTCCCTTACTACTCTACATTCCGCTGCTTATCGGCCGAAGGAAGCACTGAATATAAAGAAACTATCCTCTCAAGCGGTCTTTGTTTAATGTATTCCAAAATATGAGCGTGCTATGAGAATACCGGGCCATGACCGGGGGTTTGCCAAAATTTAAGTAGATCGAGGGAAGCGAATGGTTCATCAACATGGCCGGGTGGTGATCTCTATTGGGAGACATGGACAGGGAAGGAGAGAGTGAGGCGGAGGCCTAGCGGAAGGTAAAGGCTTCCCTTAGGTATCCCCCTCGCCGGCAGCCATTCCGAGTCATTTATTTCTTCTTGGGGGCGCCCTTCTTCTTCCCGCCCAACTTCGCCTCTCGTTCTTCTGCCCGTGCCTTGGCCAACTCGGCCTTCTCTTCCTTCTCAGCCTCCTTGCGCAACCGATCCTGTTCCCGTTTTTCCCGCACCAGGGCCAGGCGCGCCAGATCGGCGCGCGCCTCGTCGGTCTTGCCCTCCGCGTGCAACTTCATATAGCGCTCTCGTGCCTGCTGGGCCTCCACGGCCTCGCGCTCCCGTCGAGACAATTGCGACGGATCCTTGGCTACCTTCTCGGGCGCGTCGCTGCTGAGCTGCGATCGGGACTTGGCCGTGTGATTCGGGTTGGCGGGCAGGCCCTCGTCTCCTCCGTTGTTGGTGTTGGTGTTGTTGTTCTCGTCATCAGACTCCGAATCCGACGACGGCATGTCCCCCGGTTGCACTTTCTGTCGTCTCGCAATCGCTGCTTTCTTCTTTTCCTTGGCGGCCGCACGACGTTCCTCGCGCGTCAGTTCCTGGGCTGCAGAGGAGCCGGCGGCACCGTCCGCCTGGTCTTTGGGTCCTTCCTCCGAACTCGACTCCTCCTCTGACTCGCTGTCTTCCTCTTCGCTCGACGACGTATCGGGTTCCTCATCAGGTTCCTAAAATCAGGGCAGTGCAGAAGACCAGAACGTTAGAAGGTGCCCGAGTCCGGGAAGGTGAACAGGAACAGGAACATACCCTCCATAGGCCAACGCGGTTCCCATCTTTATCCACCGGCTGCACATCTCGACTAAAATGTTTTCCACCTTATTGGGTCCAACCTCCGTCAGCGCTCTCCGTGTCGTTTAGCTCGGGCCCCGCTCGAGGGGTGTCGGCGTTTGTTTGTATTTTTTCAATTTGCCTTATTGCTTCACATACCTCCTCGAGAGGGCTTAGAAAATTTGCCACCACGACCGCGGGGTGCCATAATGTGTAAGTTTATGATAAACTGCGAGGCGAAACCAAGAAAGGCCCAACAAAAAAGATCGAGGTATATGGTGGGGGGTAGAAGATGTATCTAGCTAGACAAGACTATAGGCGTTAGTAAACGAGGGGCAGCGCTGAGGCGGGGAATGGAGGATAGTGCACTGACATTTAGGTATGGGGATGAGACAAAAACGAAATGTCTAGAGGTACAAAGCGAATAGTAGAATGCCGAAGACTCCAAATGCTCCGTTCAATTGGCAACAGATGAGGAGAGAAAAGTAGAGAAGGAGTCACGCCGAGGATTTCCCAGAGCAGGCGGGGTGGAGGACCTCAGGCACATCTTGTTGCCTCATCCGAGCCGCCAATCACATGTTTCGGATTGACACATGACCCGTCTTACCTCTCTCGCAGATCTACGGAGGGATGAATCTTGTCATTGAACAAGGGATATATGTTTGTATCTCTAGTACTACCCAATGATCTGTTCTACTACTATAAGAAGACCTGCTCACGCTCGCTGCCATGCAAATCCCAACCGGGCCACGCGTGACGCCATCAGGGTCAGCGTTCCGGCAATGATCGCACTGCCCATGAACATTTGCGCATACAGATACTGACCATCTCCCCGTTGAATCAATGCGCCCGCAATCGGGGAGCCGATGAGAGCGGCGACGGCTACGACGCTCAACACCATCCCCATTCTGACCCCGGTTTTCTTCAAGTCTGTCGTGAGCGTGCTGAGCGTGGCAGGGAAGAGGGACTGGATCCCGGCAGCCGACAGACCGTAGAAGACACTAAATGCATACAGACCCCCTTGGCTACTTACCGCGGCCCAGCAATATGAGACCACGGCGGTGGCTAGACTGAAGGGGATCAGCATATTCAGAGGGCCGGAATACCAATCGGCCACGAGGTTGGGGATGAGTCGACCGAGCAAGCCAACGCCGTTCATGACCAAGAGCACGTCGATCGAGGTCGACTGAGACACGCCGATGATGTTGCGTCCAAAGCTGCCGATATAAAAGAACCCGACATAGATGCCCCAGAAATTGAGAAACATGCCGACGGCAAAAAGCAGATACGGCAATTCCTTGAAGGCCGAAAGTTCCACCAGAGGACCGCTCCGGCGCGGTGGCAGCCGTTGCTTCAAAAAGATCAAGCACGGGGTCAACGTGGCAAGGGAGATGAAGCCCAATGTCCGCATGGTCCATCCGTACCCGACCTGGGGGAGCAGGCGCATGACGACGGCCGGGAACACGAGGCCCCCCGTCGCGGACCCTGATGCCACGATGCCCATGGCGATCGAACGTTTTGTGGTGAAATATGTGGGAATCAGGGCAATGGTCGGGCAAAACATGAGCCCGCAGCCGATCCCTTGTCCGACACCCTGGGCCAGGAACAGTTGCCAGTATTCCGTGCACAGCGAGGTCATGAAGATGCAAAACAGCTCCAACAAAGCCCCTATGGCCAGAGTGACCTTGAAGTATCCGGCATCCGTAGCACGACCGGAGAAGGTGCCGACGAAGAAGAGGAGGAAAATCTGGATGCTTCCCACCCACGATATATCGGATGGTGGCCGTCCCAGCTTCTCGGTATAGTAAGTTTGGAAGACGCCAAAGCTGTTGATGTACCCCCATGTGTTGAAGATGACAAAATGCCCCAGGGCTACTTGGGTCCACGCCGCGAGACCGCCGTCCGGGGCAGGGCCAATTTCTTTGCCCGACTCTCTCGTGCGGACGATGGAGAGCGTCCTCCGCGCCAGCGTCCCGGCATGACTACCGTGAGTCATAGTCTTGGAGAGCTCTTTCGATTGACACTCGTCGAGGCCCGATTCCTCATCGTCGAGGTTGGCTCGAGAGGGAGCGTGGTCTTCGCTTATCGTTTCATCTTGAGGCGGGTTCCAGGTCTTCTCTGCTCCGGGTGTGGAATCGGGCAAACCGTCGTGCGACAACGGAGCACCCATGATGGCCGTGCGCAGGACAAGATAAATAACTTGGAGGCAATGCCGCACAGGGGGGAAGATGAGCGACTAGGCGAAAGAGAAACGCTACTGAATGGTGGGAACTGAATTTCAAGGAACGAGACTCAACAAGAGACAGATACCTAAGATAAAGATAAGGAAACAATCTGCGGGACGAAGAAGAAAAAAAGAGAACAAGAGTTAGGGGGAGAATGGCTCACCCTAGGCATTAGGCACTGATGCACAAACCCATGATTCTGCATAGATAAAAGAAAAATGTCGAATGAGTCAAGAATTGAGATTTGCAGAGCACAGCGTTGGACCGTAGTCACTGATTGGCATTATTATTATTACTCATAATAAGGTGCCCCCTCTGTGGAGACGGGCAGGGCAGCAGTAGGATTCAGAAATGGAATTGACTCCGGAGTTCGCACCAAAGGCCGAGGGCAAGGATTTAGGATGCCCGCTCGGAAGCGTGTGCCGAAGAGGCCTGGTTTTGCGGGCAGCCGGGGAGATGGCGTCACCTCCGCATTTCCCCATATTTGGTTGAGTCCACCTAGTTGTACTGTTCAGTCTGTTCTATTTGTCTACTCGGGAGTACATGAAGATATATCACTTCCGTGTTTCGCATTCAACACTTCGGACTTCTGATGCTTTTCTCTCCTCGTTCCGGTCTCTATACTCTCTAGGTACATACAACAGTCCCCAGCTGCACAACATTCCAAATGGCTTTCTATGAACATGATTAAGAACGAAAGGGAATTAAAATAGAAAAGAAAATGGGGGCAAGAGGAGGGAAAATGAAGCGATTTGAAACTAGTCACAACGGACATCCGGCCGAGGATCTCAAGATTCACGTCAAAAAAAGATCAATATTCTTGCTTGGCGCTGCTGTTCAACATCGTGACCGTTTCAATAACATCGGCAGGCTCGAGCAGATGCCAGCTAGCGGCTGTCTGTTTCGAACTGGCGCCGACGGTCACTGAAAAGACATGGTCTTGCGGAAGGTCAAACTTTGAAAGGGCCCGGAACATATCTATACCCAACATGTCAGTAAATCAGGAAACTAAAACAGAGAGTGATGGATTGGGGGGGGTGAGTTTACCTTCATCCGTGAAGTCATCGCCCGAGCACAAGATGAACTCGGGGGCCTTTCCGGGGCCAGTTCCATATTCATTCACCAGTCGAGTGGCAATGAACCCCTTGTTGACAAAGGTCGGTCGCACTTCCAAGTTCGCCTTTCCGGCCATCACTTCAACCTCCCATCTTTTCCCGACGGTCTCTTCCAGATGCTTGCGACACTCGCGAGCCTGGAAAGCGCCGTACTCGGGGTCCGCACGGCGGTAATGCCACGTAAGGGCCACCCGCTTCCGCTCGATGAAGGATCCCTGCGTCCGCTCGGTGTAGTGCTGGAAGGTTTCCATGACTTCTCTCTGCCATCCCATGTTAGACCGTTCGGCCAGATTCTCCCAATCATCCGAGCGCGGTTTACGGATAAAGCAGCCATGCTCAGCACTCAATCCCAGCTCGGGTATATGACCCATCCACTCGTCAAGGAAGGCTTGGTCTCGTCCACTAATGATCCAAACGGCGTTTCGAGGATCGGCGGCCAGCGATTTGATGGTCCGGAGGACTCGGTCCGATGGGATTGCGGCCTGAGGGTCTTTGACGATCGGCGTCAGCGTCCCATCGTAGTCAAACATGAAGAGCCTCTTCCGCGCTCTGCGGTACTGCTTTAACAGTTTGGCCCGGTCGAGCGCCGGAGTGGCCACTGATTGGTCAAACGAGGAGAGGTTGGTCAGCAGGCGCGTGAGGAACTGCTGAGACCAAGACGACACAGTATTTGAAATGACGTGGTTGTAGAGCATCGTGTGCTGGGACTGCTTTTGCTCCGACGCCATCTCCAAAGCCTGGCTAATGGCCCCTGCCACACCCGCAGTATCCCAAGGGTTGATGTGAATCGCACTTGACAGGGTCCCGGCTGTTCCGGAGAATTCGGACAGGATTAAAGGACTATGATTGTTTTGTTGACAGATGATGTATTCCAGACTGGTCGTATTCATGCCATCGCGGACGGTGGTGATTAGACCTACATCCGCGACCCGCAGCAACGCGAAGTATTCCTGCTGGGATAGATATTGGGGATAGTACTTGACGGGGGCGAAGCTCAAAGAGCCGAAACGACCGTTAATGGTCGAGACCATGTTGGAGATCTGGCTGGCAATCTTGTTCTCCTCTTTCTCCTCCTCAACGCTAGTGGGGCTGGTCACCTGGATGAGCACAACCTTATCGCGCCATTCAGGGTACCGCTCCAAGAACAACTCGAAGGCCTGCAGCTTTTGGGTGACACCTCGAACACTATCTAGTCGGTCTCTACCGACAATGATCTTCTTCCCGGCGTACAACTTGCGGATGCCCACGACAGCCTTCTCAATGTCCGGGGGGCCGAAAGCGATCTTCTGGATCGCCTTCGCATCGATGCCGATGGGGAACACGTCCACGGCTACATGAGCGCCATACGCGTCGACCCCGGCGGAGTTCGAATCGAACCCAAGAACACGAGTGCAGCACGAGGAGAAATGACGGGAATAAGAGAACGTTTGGAAGCCTAGCATATTCGCGCTCAAGACACCCGTGAGAACCTCCTTCCGTTTGGCCAGGCAGCGCATAAACTCGCTGCTTGGGAAGGGGGCATGCAAGAAGAAGCCGATATAGATATTGGGAATCCTTTGTCGCAGCATACTGGGGAGAAGGAACAGGTGGTAGTCGT
This sequence comes from Aspergillus affinis, assembly GCF_023601865.1. Classification (NCBI taxonomy): domain Eukaryota; kingdom Fungi; phylum Ascomycota; class Eurotiomycetes; order Eurotiales; family Aspergillaceae; genus Aspergillus; species Aspergillus affinis. Next base: position 95,180 of record NW_026515832.1, read on the forward strand.
GAATCCAGACAATGTCGCCTTCTCGGTACTCTTGCGCAATCCGATCCGCGAATAGCCGGTTCATGCGAACATAGTCTGCCCACCATGTACGCTCCGATCGCCCATCCGTAGGGCCGTGCTGCTTGTAGTGAAGTAGAGGGTATAGCTCCCGTTCCGCATACCGTCTCCACCGGCCTTGATCGGATAGCGTTATTGTGTCCTCGGGCACCTCGGTTTCAGCTGACAGCCATACTGGCGCAATTTTGCCATATCGACTGGACACTAACCGTCGATCAAGTCGTTCCCGATCTTCCGGGCCGACCGAAACCCCCTCCACAAGAGGATGACTAGGCGGTCGGTGAGTGGTATCGACGGGGACCGGCGCCGCCGCCTTGTTCAGAGGCACAGAAGTGCCATTGACACCGTTGGCGTTGGAAGGAATCTGCTCTAAAGAGGGTGCGGTGTCATGGATCGGTTCAACTTCGCCAGTCCAGCCAACGAGCGTATGGGACCACTGTGTCTCACTGGAACCGAGATATGCAAACGAGTCGAAGAGGGCAGATGTTCCCGGGCGAGTTTTAAGCTCCTGCAAGATGAATTAGTACGTCATCAAATGCCTAGTTCCTGGGTGCGGCACGAGGGGAATATATATGACGTACCCAGTCATGACCCGTTCGAAGATACAGCTTGTAAGGAATGCAAAAAGCCGCGCTGATTATTCGCCCACTGAGGTTGAGATTCGGATACTGTTCTCGGGGGTGTGCTTCCAGCACCGGCGGGTTGCCTCTGAGACTCAATCGACGTAGCAACTCAGATCCGGATTTCACATCCTTGGCTGCCTGAGCCGGAGTGGCGGGGGAGGTGAGATCGGAGTCTGACCATTGCTTATTTCGAGGGTTCGCAGAGGTAGTAGACGAATTTTCCGGAATCAAGAAAGCAGTGGAGGCATTCGGGCCGGATTCCTTGCCCGGGGAGTTCATGCTGGCTCCTATCAACACCGAGGCTGGTTGTTCAGCGGGTGGGCGGCCGGCAGTGCCGTGCTTGGAGGGGTTCATGACGGAACCGGATCAGATAGCGATGACGAGATAGAGAGCGACGCAGGGAACGAATTGACGATGGCCAACAAAATGATTGGTTCTGAAGAGCTTTCTCGGTCAGTCAAACTCATGCATGTTTCGTCGTGTTTCCAATCTTGGGGATGTTTTTCACATGCTCAACAATCAATAACAGGTGAGGCGGTAGATGATGGACGATAGGATTGCAGCACGATAGCTAGGAAAGGGCGGCGATAAAGAGACAAGATGAATTAAATGGATAGGGATGAAGGAAAGCAAATTGTTTCATAGGGAGTGAGAGATAACAAGGCGTGAAAGCTGTGGTGATTATTTGGAGTGTTAAAATAGATAAGAGAGATAGCGACACATAGTGCAGGTAAAGAAAGGTAGTATTTCTCACTTTCACCGGGGTACTCTTGCTATTTCTCTCGCTTTGTTGGACACTCACACACAAGCAGGCTTTCTGGCCGGCACGCACAACACACACCCGCTGTTCCCGACGGGTGAGAGAGGCGAGGTGGACAACGACAATAAGACAGACCGGGAATTTGGGCAACAGCAGGGAAGAAGCCAAAGGACGGAGAAGAGGCGGGGCGCGGAATGGATTGGTCCAGGCGGTGAGGGCCTGAGGAATTAGGAATCAACGCCGGTCGGAGCTCACCATGAACATTGGGTATACTTACTAGGTGAGCAGTCACTTTCTCGATCTTAGTTGATCTTGGGTATCTACACTCAAGGTCCAGAGAGACAATCACAAGAGAGAAAAAGATCGGCAGATTTCATTGATTGGTTGCCATAAAATCCCAGATCCCGTGGTGGTCATTCTTCGTCTCTTAAAAGCACGTCGCACAGAGGAACACGCCCAAGCAAGTGGACGCGACAGTGGAAGTGCCTACGGGGAACCGGACAATCCCTGGATCAGGAGAATTAGTCGATGATGTTCCGATGATGACGACGCTAGAAAAGTGGGAGAAGAAGAAGAAGAAGAATATCGACCTTCTCCGAGCAATCTACGTCATGATCTGACTGGCTTGCCAACCCTCCCAGGATCATGATAAGAGTTGACTGCCCGTTGCATAATACCAACGTGTCACATTATCTATTCTGTACCTTTCACTCGCAGTCTCGACTCTCGACTCTTGACCAAAAGAACAAAGTAAGCCAGCCCAACGTGACAGGCCGCAACTCTGACCTGGATCTTGATTACCTCATCCGGATCGACTTAGGGCTGATCTGGATCCCGTGACATCGGACCCCTCCTGCATGCCTGAGGCAGAAAGAGCATGTGATCTCAATGCCCGAGTCTCCAGGCAGCCGGAGGAAGAGCAAATCTTCCGCTCAGAAGTTGACGGACTTCACGACGGTGATGGCTATGACTATGATGTGGTGACGGTCATTCCTCCATCCAGCACTTGTCACCGCCTGTCACCCTCTCTGCGCCCTACCTTACTTCCTAAATTAATATTAATTCGAATTTAACTTTTCTATCGTCTTCCCACTCCCTCCGGTTTATGTCCCGGTCTGTGACTATTCATCCGCAATGCGTACTGCGCTGCTTGGCTGATCGCTCGACCATGCGCGATTTCCTCTTCGCTAAACGCACATTATTTTCCCCTCATTTAACGACGTCCATTCGATCGCCTTTACGCCATCCCCTTCGTTTTTCCTCGTCGACGTCCCGCCGCGAGACTCATGGGTCTGGCCCTGATTCGAAGGACCCGGCGATTTTCAACAATAGCCTCTGGAAGACTCTGGAAGCCCACCGATCGCAGAATCGGAATGGTTTGATCCGCAAAGTCATTTTCAAGAATCCCCCCGAGGAGCAGTACTCCCTCCCGGAAAATACCGCCGTGGTCCCGGAGGAGCAGCCATCTCTAGAAGCCCACCGATCGCAAAAACGAAATGGTTTTATCCGCAAAATCATTCGCAAGGGTCCTCCCAAGAAGCAGCCGTCACTCCCAACCGCCACACCTCGACGTGTCTTGACCTCAGAACGGCCCGCATACGCCAAACAGAAGGCTTCCACACCAAGTACTACTGCCGGATACTCATCGGTATGGGAAGGTGAGCAAGTGCGGTGGGCCGCGAGCTCGAAAATAAATCGCCCGGAACAGTCGCCATGGATGGCTTACGTGGGAGGACCACGCCACGCGCAGCTCCACGGCATCTCGCAGCTAGATGCAGAGGTGCGCGCGCTGGACAAGTACCTTTCCCCAATAGCCCAGGAGCAGAATCACGTGGCGCAAGTCGTCACGGAAGTGCAGGATCTTATTGCAGATACTGTACCTCGCCCCCCTCTCCTGATTGGGCCTTGGAGGACCGGGCTTGCCATGAGCCATTCGGCCCTGGAATTCGTATTGCCAGTACCCGACTCGGCACGATCAATCGAGAGAGATCGGAAACCCAGCGCTACCCGACCGCAGGTGCTTCAATCTTACGCCGACCTGCTCCGCAACGTCGAGAATGCCCTTCGCCGGAGCTCATTATTTAGAGATCAGATTTGGATAGACGGTAAACCAAACCCAGCCCTGACAGCCATCCACCGCCCAACCGGTCTCAGATTACAGTTCCGTTGCGGAGAAGGCCCCCCTTCTTCCATCGAGTATATCCGGGATTACCTCGCCGAGTATCCCTCAGTTCGGCCGCTATACATGACTTCCCGTCTGATGCTCGAGGCGCGGGGTTTATTCAGCATGCACAACCACTCCATTACCACAAACGCTCTCGTGATGCTCGTCGTCGGCTTCCTGAAGATCAATCACGGGCGGTTTCGGGCATCGGGCGGCAGTCTCGGAGAGCAACTCCTAGGATTTCTGCAATTCTACGGTACTACAGTAGATTTAACCACTACGGGGATCTCTGTCGACCCTCCGGGCTGTTTCAACGCCGAAACCGTCAAGTCCGCCAGCAAGGAATACGATCTCGATGACGTGCCTGCCTTCCTTCGTGGCCAACGAGCTCTCGTCAATATCAAAAGAACCGCCGCGTCCAGGGGCAATGTGCCCAAGGCTTCGCGGCTTTGCATCCAAGACCCGGCCAACTATATGAATGATCTCGGCCGCTCATGCACGCGCACTTCGGACCTTCAAGCCGCGTTTGCGCATGCATATAACCTGATCAGTGCGCCGTTGGATAAGCACATTCGCCCCGGTGAGAGTCTGCTAGCGCCCGCTCTGCAGGCCAACTTCGATGACTTCAGTCAAGTGCGCGCCCGCATCATCTATTCCTACAGAGGTTCAACTGCAACATCCGATGTGGAATAGACACATTAAGGTTCATATCCGTGACTCCTGGTTACCATCTCGGTAGAGTTCTTATTGAGGCCAATATGTAGTATAGACATATTCCAGCGTCCCTGGTATATTCAATTGGGCGGGACAGTTAACCCATTCCAAGACGGCAGAAATAGGTAGTTAATTACATTACATTAAGGAAGAACAGTACTAGCAGAAAGAACGCCCGCTTGCTATCAAAATGAAACAAGACGAGGGAGGTGTAAACCGGTAGAAAATGCGAAAGGATTAGGTATTCCGACTCAAAACAGAGAAAGTAGTAGGTATCCAAGAGCAAGAGCCAGTTCCAAAGACAAAGTAGGCAAGGGGACTAAGGCTGGAGTGACGGGGTTCGTGTCATCCGGTATGAGGACATTAATTACTATGTCGGGGTTAGCAAAGAGTCCGTCAAACCCTTGATGGGGGGAGGGAAGCCTACTAAATTTCCAGTGGGGAAATCTGATCCAACGTGTAAAGCCAGTTTCCGCCCTGTTCCTCTTTTTCAAGCCTAGAATATATGGTCAACACTGAGCATGCAAGACAGTCGCAAAGGATCACAAACCAGTCATAGGGCCACAGGATGAGATGCCCCTGAGTCTTCTCCAACATGTTCTCCGCTCGCTGCATATCCATCATCTCATCTGATGCATGGAATTCTCGCTTCGATCCCAAAGTTGTGGCTCTTCGCCGTCGTCGGCGGGAATGAGTGGTAGCATTCCGATTCAACGCTTCCGAGTATTCAACCACCGGAGGATCAGAGCGCTGCTTGTCCGCATCCTCGCCAGACGAGACACTTTCATCATGTCGCCCGTTTCGTGCGTTGCCCGAGGATATCACGTCACTTATTCTGCGACTAGCCTTCTCGTCTAAGTCTGGCGTCTCTTGCTTTGTCGGCTCAGACGCCGAACGGTCGCCGAGGGTGGCTTCATTTGTCTGTTTTTCGGTGCTCGGACTAGCAGCCTGCAGATTTGACTTGGTTGCCTTGGAGCTTTGCTGGTTCTGCAACTCGGTGAAACGCTCTGAATAAGCAGTGTATTCTTTGTATTCTTTCCAGGATTTCACTTCACTGTCAGGCATGCAACGGAAAACGTTGCGGTAGATCTTTGTATTCTTCTCTGCAACGGCATGCCATGTGTCCAGGTAGAACAAATCTATCACCGGATCTCGCATACAGTCCTGATCGATGTAGACATGCTTCATTTCTGAGCCAAGTGGATGCGGGTATTTGTCGGAATCATATTTGTCTCTTGATGCACTCTCAGGCTCAGCAGGACTCGACTCTACATCATTACCCGTTGCAGCAAAAGAATTCCGGGCGTCCCTCTCATCAGTGTGCTGGGAGGGCTGTTGTTGTTGTTGTCGTGAACGCTTCGGTTGCTGCACAGTGCCTCTGCCCTCACTTGCGACGGGAGAAAGCAGTACTTCGGTTTTCGTATCCACGAATCGGGTATCGCGGGCGTCTCCCAATCCGGCTTGCGCAGCAGCATCAAGATTGTCATTCCCAAACCCATCCACGTCCTTTTTGTGCCCTGGGTTGGCAGTTACCCTGGCATCTGCCGTCATCTTTCTGTTGGACTTGAGGTTCGGGTTGTTGCCCTGTTCCCAGTCGACATCATGATTAAAGCTGTGCATGTCTTCCGAGCGTGAGAGGAATTCGTCCTGGATACGATGTCGACGTTCAATCATATCCCGCTCCGTCTGTTTCTCCTGCATAAGAGACTCAGAGTCAAGCCTTTCACGATCTTCTATGGGTTTCGATTCCTCCTCTGCGATTTCAATTCTTCGCAGTTCCTCCTCGGTCGCCATTGAATGCTCCATCAATTCGTCCACATCGATGCCCAAATGCTCTCTCATGAGACGCATCCGAAGCGTGTGGGGGAATCTCCCGACGAGGTAAGGACGGCCGTTCATCGAAGACCAGATCATATCAGTGTCCCGGACGACGGATGCGACCTCCGAGTCCCGTGAGCCTAACATGGATCGCTCGTTGATATTCGCAGACCCAATGATCGCGGCTCGGTCGTCCACGATCATACACTTGGCATGGATGTATAATTGTTCGGTGACCAGATGATTGTGAGGTCCGATTTTTCCCCAGGTCCGAAGACTGTAGAACTGGATGTAGTCTTCGGGTTCAATACCGAGAGCTCGAAGTCGCCCAAATATAGACGTTTCCCCGCGACAGATACTCCGGTACTGGCACATCATGATCAGACGAACGCTAGTTCCACCTTCACTGTCCACGGTATTCTGAAATCCGGGGATTAGTGGGATGACGATGGTAGCGCGCCAGGCTTCTTGATTCTTTGCAGCCCTAGTGATCCGCTCCACCAACGCGTCACCGATTAGATTCTCGATCTTCCTACCGTCGATTTCACATGTACTGACGAAAAACTGGTTCTCGATGTAGACGAAGTGTTCGGATTCCTCGATCAACTTGACGTACGCGTTCATGATACTGTGTTCCGTCAAGTCCCCAGTGCCAGTCGACCAGGCACTGCTAGATCGTAGGATCTGAACTTCACAGGTCCCATCAAGGCCTAGTGCCTCTAGGTCGGCAGGTTCAAAGTCCGGCGGAGGCAGGAGAAACGGAGTAGGCCGTGTTGGTTTGCGCTGACGCAAGATGTAGTTCCAGCGCTGAACGAAATGACGCGTGAGATCCCGAGCTGGTTGACCGACGACATGCATTGATATGTCATGCCACGGCATCCTAGGTGTGGTGTTTCGGTCATACATCTCCTCATATGGTTTGTCCAAGTCATAAAAGTCTTGAATACGCGGGTTGGAATAGTCTTTACCGGGCCAGAGCTGGCAATGGTCTGCATCTTTTGGTCCGTCTGGTGTCTCGAACCCAGTGGGCTTGTCGTCCGTGAGCATGTGCTGTGGTGTGTCCCATCTTCCGAAACACAAATCGATACCTCCCACGAAAGCCAGCGTATGGTCAATGATGCATAGTTTCTCGTGATGCGCCCAGAAGAAGGTGTTTTGTCTGAACTGATTGGGAGATCTTTGGACAAAGACGTTGGGATGCAGGTCGAGAAGAGAGAACTTGGAGTACTCCGAGTCAATCGGAATGGCAGAATTGATGTTTCGATACATAATCACAAAGATTTTCACTCCCTCGCGAGCCTTGCGCTGAAGAAGGCGATCCAGACGCCACTTTTGGCTGATAGCAGCTGGCCGTCGCATGTAAAGCTCAGGACTCAGCCACCAGTCATGGATGTAGATGACATCCTTTGCCTGGTTGATTGCCCGCGAAACTACCCACATATGGTCACGAGCATCCACCAGCCACTGGGCAAAACAATTTTGACGCACGGGGGCAAAGCTGTCGAATCGGTTGGGCTTTGCCCAAGGGGTGTTGTCGACCATGAACCGAATTGAATCCTCAAACTGGTGGAGCTGACGTTCGTTCCTGGCCAGGAGCTTGAGCTTTCGCTCCGAGTTCTCAAGTTTTAGCGTATGATGCTGCGGATGTCTGGCCGACTCCTTCGCCGACTTTGCCAGCTCCTTTGCCTTCTGATTGCGTATACTGATCTTCTGTGTTTGGAGTCGGAAAAGCGGATCGACCAGAAACACGTCGTAGATGTTCATCTCCTCAGGCGAATCGACGCAAACGACATAACTGTGTCTGACAAGGAACCACTTGGGGGAATGACGCTTCTTTACCATGGCCGGTGTTAAGGCCCTCCGGAAATCAAGGCCCTTTGATGACTGGATGATCAGATATCCTTCCTTACCATGGTAGCTGCCCTCGGCAGCAAGACGAACGCCCAGCGCCGAAAGCTCCAAGAACTTGCAGAGGCGGTTGCTATCGGGCTTAAAAATCAAAAAGCGTATCAATTTTTGGAGATAGGATTCCAGTTTCTTTCTCTGCCGCTCCGGGTAGCTTTCCTTCTTGGCTGACGGGCCTGCTTCTGCCGTCTCGCCTTCGGTGTTTGTCACGGTCGATTGCCGTCGAGAGGGGCCAGCGGACGATTGCCTTCGTACGTGCTGATGTCTTTTACCAGCTCTCTCGTTGCCGCTCGTTGCCTCCGCGGCGGTCTCGTAGCCACCATCATCCTCTTCGTCCTCCATGTCACTGTCCAGGCCGCGCACGCCACGCAGGTAGGGGAACGCGCTTCGAGGAAACCGCGGAAGCTGTCCACTTTCGGTGTTTCGCAATTGGATGTATTTTTGCGTTCCAAAATGGAGCTTGTACTTCAGATGGATGTTGGCGAAATCCTTCAGGGTCCGATGAATGATCCATTTCATGCGAGTCATACCGCTGCCGTATTCAAGTTCAATCCTGAACACCAGGTGGCGATCTCCAGAATGCGAGTCAATCTTACTGTCTGTGACTCGAACCTTGAGCTGCTCCAGAAGAATTGGGATTCGCTTGCTCCCGTGCTCATCACGTTGGAACATACTGGCCAGAATCAATGCTGCCGGCACCCCTGAGGTTAGTTCAGCTAGCAGCTCGGCCGACTTTGCGTGGTCCACCGTGTTATCAGCTTTACGGCGCTGGCCGATCAGCTTCAAGCCCGCTTTGATCTGTCGCCATCTTTGGGCACTCAGGCTAGAGCCACGATCCGCTCGATGTCGCCTCCAGGGGGCCGAAAGCCCTTCCGCGTTTTCTGAGGGCCCGAACCCGGTTAATCGCCGGAGGTTACTTGGCCGCCTTTCGTCCGGCCCGCCTTGGGTCATTCCGCGCGAGTTGGCGAGCCAGGCACTTCTCCGCCTCCAGGTGGTATCCCGGTTGAGGCGATCCCGACCTTCATCCTCCGACACTCCCTCACGCTGGGCGTAGTCGCCGGTATTCCGTCGGGGGAAAAATGGAGGCCGATAGTTCTCAGAAGGGGCAAAGGAGCTGGTGAAGTTGAATGATGGCCGGTTTACGGCCTTGGGCGTGTTCGGTTCGGTCTGGGGCGCAGACTCATTGCCCTTTGCTCGTCGCAGATGTTTCTTCTTCTTGCGATGTTGAGCATTTTGCTCCCCAGCACTTTCCTCGGCGTCGGCGTCCATATCACTCCCCTCTTCCTCCAACGTATTTGGAAAGCGGAACTCTCCCCTCTCCGAACCGGGGGTGGCCAGGTCATGGTTTGGTGGTCTGATATCCCCGATTGTTGCGCCGCTGGCTGACCGCGAGTGAGAGAAGGAGGGCGAGGCGGCAAAGGCTTTGATTTTAGTGAAGAGTGAATTTTTCCCTTTCGACCCTGGATCTGCCTCATCGCCCATGACCGACGGTGGCCTAGACTGATTCAATTCCGGTAGATGGTCATTTTCCGAAGCGTCCTGGGTGAACTGAACGCTTGGGCGGCGGGGGGTAAGGGGCGTTCCGGGGTGGTTCTGTTGGGAGCTCAGGCTTCTGGGTTTCTGCGAGTTACTGACCAGATCGGTCGGTCTTCGAGAGTTCAAAGAGGCGGGCGTGCTCTTAGGGACACCGTCGAGCCCCTCTTGGAGTCCGTTGGCGCCCCCCGTGGGTTTCTCTGTTTGGTCATTACCACCTAGTTTGGCAAGGAAGTAGTCCGTGCGATCGCGGTCATCTACGAGTTTTGCGTTGTTGTTTGCCGGCGTAGCGTTTTGGGTTTCCAAGGATTCTAAAGGGGGGGACAGCCTCGGGCCACCGGGCAGCGACAGCGACAGAGGCTCGAATCCGCCAAAGTTAAGGTGATTCGGGGTACTTTCGGAGGCCCTCGTGTCCGAGGGATTCGCGGTAGGGTCCGTCATGTTAATTGCTGCTCGCGAAAGGATCGGGTCAGTCAGGCTCATGGGCACCCCGGGGAACGGGGGCAAGCATACCTTGCGGTACGGAGTGGATTCGATGGAAACCGACCTCAATGGACTGGGTGAATGCTCATATTCAAGGGAAGGCCATCCAAGGGAGAGGGGAATGAAGGAGAATGTGAAGAAATTAATTTCCCCGGGGTTTAGAATTGCAAGAAACAAACAAAGCAGAAGGACAAGTTAAAGGAGAGACGTGCAAGTGAGACGGGTTGAGTTTTGAAAGGAGCGTTGCGTGAGCAGCAACTGTCCCCAACTCGCGGTGGAGTAGTGTCCGTCCCGTAGATGGAACTGACCCCCTTGCTGGGAATTCAATTGGGATGGAAAAAAAATTGAAATTAATTGAACAAAAAAATGGAGCACTACAATGAAATCAAAACCCATCATATTCAGGAGTCTATTCTAACCGAGTATTCCTCCACTTCATGATTAATCCGAACCCCTTTAATTCAGTCTGTATCTGATACCGGATACGGGTCTAGTACCTACAGTACTGTACCTTACTGTGTGTACTCCGTAAGAACTACCTAAGGTAAGACTGTCTGTCTGGGGTCTTCCGGATCTTCTCTCCCATTGAACCTACCCCACGCGTATACAAAAGACAACAGGCAACAATGACCGACCCTTTAAACACCTTAGATTCGGCCTCCAGCCCGGTGGCCGTTTCGCGCAAGACGTACCCTATCGCGGGGATCCTCACAACCGTCTTCGGTCTCGATGAGCTCCCCTCCAACGCTACCGAGGTTGCTTGTCTCTGGCTTCTGCACCCTCGCCTGGCCACCCAGGAGCGCATGAGTCCCATCGCCGGTGCTGTCATCAAGGATTGGAATCAACGGATCCACGATCGTGCCGCTGATAGCAAAGCACCGGTCACCGGCTTGATTGCTGTGGCTTTCGATCAGAGGAATCACGGCTCTCGCTTGGTCGATCCCCTCGGCAATGAGGCCTGGAGACAGGGCAACCTCCGACATGCGCAGGACATGTTCTCCATCTTCCGTAAGTGTTGCCGTGAACACCTAAATGGACTGGGTCTCCTGCCGGAACTGACATGGTGGAAATGTAGAGGGCACCGCACGGGATGTATCACTGTTGATGGACTATCTTCCGTCATTCATCTTCCCCACTTCTCAACGGCGCATCTCTGACAACCTTGTCCTTGGTGTATCCCTAGGCGGCCATGCGGCGTGGAGCTGCATTCTGCACGAGCCTCGCGTGAGTGCGGGCGTGGTCATCATCGGTTGTCCGGATTATGTGAATCTCATGGCGGACCGGGCCAGATTGTCAAAGCTCGCGGCCTGGACGGAGAGCAACCCGCCCGGCGCCCAGTTCCTGGGTTCCGAGGCGTTCCCTTCCACACTCCTGGATACCGTCCGCAACTACGATCCTGCCGCCTTGCTTCTGGGCTACCTCGGCTCGAGATCAGATGGGCCTGTGCGGGAACCGAACGAGGAAGAAAAGCAGGCCCTGCGCCCTCTTCTTACTCGCTGCCTGGCAAACAAAAAGATCCTCAATCTGTCCGGGGGTGTGGATAAACTGGTGCCGTATCACCGGGGTCAGGACTTTCTCACCTGGCTGAAACAGAGCGTAGGGCCGGACGGGTGGTTCGCTGATGGTGCGGTGACGCTGGAAGACATTATTGATGAGAATGCCGGCCATGAAGTTACCCCTAAGATGGTCACCGAAGCCGTCCGGTTTATTCGTGAGACCTTAGAAGCGGGCAAAGAAAGCTCGGGTTCCGTCCGCGAAGCCAAGATATGATCTTATGTCTTATGATTATCCCTGGTGCTAAATTACACCTGGGGGCTCATGCCACTTTGTATATAGTCGGTTTCCGGGCCGGCCACCGTACTTATCAGGGTGTCTAGTTGATTGAAGTTGTAGACAATCTAAGATATTGGACCCTCTAAGGGATTTACATCATAAAATGGTCATAGAGACAGAAAAACGGTAAAAAGCTTGGCATTTGCGCCTCAGGCGTCTAGAACGCTTACAACAGAAATGGGCCGCTAAATACTACTTTCTCGAGGTTAAAGATATATGAACCAAGAATATCAGAAACACCCGCCAAGCCAGAAAACTCGATTACACCGTACGCAGCAACTCCAAGATCGAGGGCATTGTCTGATATGTTCTACGTGCAAGGACAGAGCACATTTAATATGCAAAGATCAAGATCAAGTGACTTTGGAGAGAATTGGGCGAAGTAAAGAATCGCGAAAAAAGTCAAAACGTCACTGATGGTATTTTGTTTAATAGAGTGAGATCGTAAGGGCGTCTGGAGGCCACAACATGCTCATCGCAAACAAAGTCCCTTTATTTTTGTTAAATACACGGACCAATGCGTTTCGATCCGCGGTTCCCTTTGTCGAGTTCTCAGATCCCTTTCCTGATGAGACTGATCCTCTATTACACTGACCATGGCCAGCGCAGCACCCGCCTAATACTTTGTCTTTCCGTTGTCATTCCAGCTTAAGCCACCAGCTCAACGACACCACCGGCCTCCTTGATCTTCTTCTCGGCATCACGGCTGAAGTACCGGGCGCGAACGACGACGGGGACTTCGGGGATACGGCCCTTTCCGAGGACCTTGGAGTATCCGAGGGGAAGGAGGTCGATAACGGGGGCAGTGTCGGTCTTCTGGCCGCTCAGGTAGGCCTCACGCTTCTCGGCGGGGACAAGGGTCCACAGCTGTAAGGTATCTCTTATCAGCATTTGCTTCTATAATCCAAGAACCCTCCCAAAAGAACGAAACCCATTCCCATTGCCCTCAATTTCGCGGTTTCCTTTATCCTATCCCTTTTCACGCGATTGCTGGCTCCGGGGACTGTCTTTCGTCTCGTGGGTCCGATTTCCAAATCTTCAAACGTACCTTGTCGAGGTTGATCGTGGGCTTCCAGAACTGCTGCTGGGTCTTGTGGAAGTACCTCATACCGACCTTACCGAAGTAACCGGGGTGGTACTTGTCGAGGTTAGTGCGGTGGTGGTGCTGACCACCGGCCATACCACGACCACCGGGATGCTTGCGGTGCTTGCCGATACGTCCGTAACCGGCGGAAACATGACCGCGGCTATGAGAGAGAAAAAACTCAGTCAGTCGTTGTGCTCATTCGAAAGGCTTTCAGTGCAGTATCCAAAGGGGTCGAGCGGGAACATCGGCGCTGTCGCATTTCGCGGCAATGACAACGTTCAACCGCTTTTCGAGGCGATATAACGGACGGTCATAGACTCACGCTTTCCTGGTCTTGGAGAAACGGGTAGGCATCTTGTCGACGGTGCTGTGAACGACAAGTATTTGGCGATGGGGGATGGCGGTCCTGGGTGCTGGCTCAGATGTTGAAATCAAGGCCCGGGGCGGCTAGAGTGTGCGCTAAACCGTTCGCTTGCCCTGAAGTAGGGTCAAACCCTGACTTTTGCCGCTCGCGGGCGGTGAGACACGTGACCCAGTCTCCGGCGCCGCTGAATAATGGCCTTGGCACTTTAGTTGGCGGATCTATCAATAACTATGAACTATCCGTTACTTGTTGAGCATTAACTTGGCCAATTCCTTCATCATCATCGTTCGTATTCTATCGATTTTGGTTCCTGCCTTCCTCTCTTTCCAGTGAAAAATTTAGCAAGACTGCCTACTACTGCCCCCGTCGGTCGCTGCACAGAAGTGCTCGCCATACTCTGCTTAATCCATGTCGGCAGTTTCCCTTGTACACTAGCGTTCTGATACCGCTTGTCAATGAGCACAATGGCGGCGTAATCATTCTGGTGTCTGATAGCCCGTCCAATACTTTGGTTGACTGCTCGCATGCAGGCATTCTCGTAGAAATCTCTGCCCGCGGCTTTGGCAGCTGACTGTCGGTTGGCCCCGGAGCTTTGCGCGTAGGCCTTCTGCTCGACGTACTGAATTTTGGCCTGCCAAACCGCGCTGTGTATATTCGGAAATGGCAAACCAACAATCAAAACCCCTCGCCCTAATATGTCGGAGAAGTTAATGCCTTCGGACAATTTACCCCCTACTACCGATAAGAGCAGAGCCCCTTTACCCGCTTCAATGGTCCGAGCATAATTCTGAAGGAGCTCCTCGGTTGTGACCGTCATATCGCGGGACTCGTACACAATGGGTTTCTTCCGCTCGATTAAATCGTAGACGGTTTTGCTCTCGTCGCCCGGAATGGGCTTCTTCCATGTGCTTATAACCTGATGTAGATAATCAAAGCTTGGGAAGAAGGCAACCACGCCGTCGGGGATCACCTGACAGAATGCTGCAATTGTTCGCCCAAGATCGTTGATCTGTGTAGCGTGGTTAGAGAAGATATAAGATTGCTCGTTCAGTGTAATAACGCTTACTGTCTTCTCGGAATTTCGATTTTCATAGGTGAAATCGAAATCGGAACCGAAGATCCCCTTTCCGAGAGTATGTGCAACCAGGTTTTCTGATGGGATGACATGGCCATAGCTAAAGGTATCTATCCGATTGGGTGGCACATATGAGAATAAATGATTCATATAATCTGCCACCTTGATACGGGTGTTAGCTCGTTGGCAGTAAGATAAGAGGAAATTCGTCCTACTGGAGACATTGTTCCACCCGCTAAGATGACTGCCCGAGCGTCTTCAACTATCTCCCTGAAATGGTTTGTTGGGTCGAGTAGCATGTACTTCAATTGAATATCGTCCGGAGTTTTCGAATAGAATAGCCGTCCTTCAGCCGAAAGGTTCATCAGAGGTAAAAGAAAACTTGATATGTGGAATAGAACGGGCGTGGTAGGTCTCAAGCGTGCTTGGTGATCCTTTTTCCTGGAAAACTCAACATAGCCATCAACCTTCCTAGCCAGTTTGCTCTCCTGTAAGTACCTACACAGTTTGTATGGGTTAATTTGGTCAACACCTCTTCCAGCCATAAGATCTGAAGATTGCACGCAGCCCTCAGGAGCAGAAGTGTTTTTGAGAGACCGAAGATGATCCGCTATTGAACTGACAAGTCTAATGGCTTGTGCGATGTAGCTTCTATTCTTCCCTTTTAAGCGCGTCTTGAACTTCCGCGCGTAGGTTGTTAACTGTGAGATCGAAGTCTCTAGTTGGGCAAGCGTGATTGTGACTGAGTGGATGTTAGAGATGGCGTCCATCAGGTTGTGCGCCTCGTCAATAATGACGATGTGATCTTTGACAGAGATTTCTAGGGCCTCTCTTGCTGATCGCTGAAGGAGAAGGGGGTATGGAAGCGTCACGATCTTGGTGCATTAGCAACATATTCGTAAAGGACCGAACGGTTGGCCTACCTCGGTGTGTTTGATAACCGATCGGGATGCGTAGTAGGGACAGGTTCCGATCTTCTTGCCAATGTTTCCCAAATCTTCAATGTCTTTGACTGTCGCTAGCGCATGATCGCGGAAGTTCAGTAGTGGCGCTTCATCGTTTTTGGGTGGTAGGAAGGGGCATTTGTCCTGGGCTGCAACGCCAGGTTGTTGTAACTCAAGGCATCGTTCATTGATTGCGGTTGGGTTTTCCAAAGCAGCCACTTTGGGGTTAATGCACAGGTTTCTACGGGACCCAAGCGATAGATGCTTGATCCGCTCTTCGAGCTCTTCTTCGCCTGTAATATCAAGACCGAGCTCCTTCGGCACGCTTGACGGCAGCGCAACGCGCCTTAGCTCGCTCGCAAATTGTGTCAATTGAGAATGGGTTCTGGAGCAGTAGAAAATTCTAGTCAACCCTTCGCCGTCGTCTTCCTCCGCCGGTTTGCTTGAGAGTTTTCCTTTGAACTGCTCCAGCAAATTCAGGGTGCTGGCAGACAGGCCACTAGGTTGGCCTGATGGAATTCGCGAATTCTTTTGCTCCTCATCATCACTTTCATAGTCATCTAATGCGAAAGAATCTTCATTCTGTGCATCTAAACCTGTGGATGGGGCATTCAATTTCTGGGAGGAGCACATTAGTACTAATGTCTCTATTGCAGGTAGTTGGCATCTACCATACCTGCCGTTTCCGAGGACCCTCGGAGCTTTCGTGGGCCACTCTAAGCTTCTCTTCTTCTTGCCTTATCTTTGCCAACCTTGATTCGAGTTTCTTCTTCTTTTCAGCAATGGCCCGGCTTGATTCGCGTTTTGCGAACTCTTTCATCCATTCCGGTTCGTCTTCATCGCCTGAATGATCACGAATTAGGAGAGTTCACCCGACATCCGAGTTGATTCATGACTCACATGCGGTGTTCTCCACTAGTTCTTGAAGAGCCTTGCGCTGGTGGTCGCGCAACCAAGTTAAAGAGCCGCATATTAAACTTAAGGATTTTCCCTAGCAGAAAAGAAAGTCGGGATTTAGCAACCGCAAGCGCAAAGAGAGAGGACCAAAGGGAAGAAATTTGATTTGAAAGCCCTGACGACTACAGGCCCGTAAATCCTATCTAGGTACTGAAAACCATGAAGACTTGAGAGCAATACCATGGCATGGACAGGATTTGCGTCACTCACCGTGCCTAGAATGAGTACCATTAGCATATAGCTCGCGAAGGAGATGGGAGGGGCATACCAGTAGGAGACTCAAAAACAGCAACCTTGCCCTCTTCGAGAGAAGTGTAAAGGGCGCGCATAAACTGAAGCTGGATGTCGTAGGGCGAGTAAGGGTGATTGAAATTGGAATTTTCCGGAGGGAGGTCCATGGCGCTCTTCCACGTGTCTGGAACAGAAATTACTAGATCAATGACATAGGATTTAGGATTGGGCTAGCAGTTCTTTCTAACTACACCCTAGATACTGTACACCGTATGTAATCGCTGGACACCGATTGATTCTTTGCCTGCAAACCCGATGTACGATGGCGGATTAGGTAATCCCATATATACAGCCTCAGGCACCACAGGTCACCTGAGGTCTTGTTTCACATATGACCACCTGCGTATAGGTACCTACCGTATAGTCCTTTACAGGGTACCTATTCAATCATGGATTGTTTACACGTTATGTTCACTTGTATCTGATTATCAATGGTGGGGTCATTCACCATCCACTCAGGTAGACACGAAGGGTACGTCCGAAGGAGGCTGATAAAACCATGGACGATGGACATACTGAGTACACTCTGTTAGTGCCATGGAATGGAAGATGGCGATGACGAAGGGTTCATCTAACTATTGGAGACTAATAATACTCATTCTTCCCCCTGTGGGTCACAGCCGACTCTTGCATAAGATTTTATTAATAGATATCTAGTTCGGGAAGTAATATTTTAGCTCCTGTCTCCTCCGACCTTTGCATGGACGACAAATCTTGATTTAAATGTAGGAAATGAAAGAATAATCTGAGAAGTACTAATAATTAATGTCAACGGATGAGTTATTTGATCACTCATATCCCTATCAATATCCATGTGATACTCGAGAGTACCTGCCGATACTCTACGAATACTCTATCTCCGACACCCGGGATACTTGACCAGACTGAACAGGGTCTGGATGGGGAAATTACGGCATAAGAACAACAATAATAATAGGAATAGAATTACTATCCGAGTATACGACCGTCGCCAGACTTTACTTAAAAGCCTTGAACTTACTCCGTCAGGCCTTTTTGCCCCTTTGACCCGAATTGACAGCTCTGACTATTGACTCTAGTTTCTTGTCCGTGTTTCACGGTGGATAACGTTCACTTGTTCGCAGCCTTTCCTTACACCTGTCTTCCCCGCGGGCCTTTTTTTTCTTGCCCCTCCCCCTGGGTTTTTTTATTGCATTTTAATTATTGATTGGATTGGATTTCCTTTTTTTTTTCATTTCCACTCCAGCCCTCCCTGAATTCCATTACCATTACTCTAGATCCTCTAACTCATCTATTATTGATGAATCGTTGAAACCGAGTCCCTCCTAGTTTGCGCCAACACCCCTCCTTCATTAATTACCTAGCTGGGGCTTATTTAACAACAATCCCGGAAAAAACCCCCCCCCCAAAACAAAACAAAGGGAAAAAGGAAAGAAAGAAAAGGAAAGGGAAAGAAAGAAAACCATTAACTACCCCACGCCATTAACAAAGGGGGCGACCTCGAAAAGAAAACAACGGTTTAATTCATAAAAAGAAACAGAACACTAACAATCAATCCAAAAAAATCCAAAATCCAATAGTCTCAGATACGGAGAATAAAAAAAAAAAAAAAAAAAAAAAAAAACCGAAAAACAGGCGCCCAACAATGAACAGGCCTCCGCAAGGTCGCGGTCAGCCACGGTTAGGTGCTACATGGTATCCAGGGGGCCAAGATGATTTTTACATGCCAGAAGTCATATCCCCTTCTCCTCAAAGGTGCGACCGCCCCGATTCCTTTAGTTGCGGATAAAACCAGGAAGGGGTGGGAAATTAAAAAATCCAGAACAAAACACAAAACAAAAAACAAAAAAGCAAAAAGTGTTCAGGACTACGCCAGGCTAGACGACTAGTCTTTGCTCCAGCCCCTTCTGGTTCGGTGGATGTCGTTGCTAATCTAAAATTACCAATAATCTCCAGGGTGATGCCTGAAGTTCCGGAGACGATGCAGGACAATATTGCCCACCTCGAGCATGAGGCCCGAAACCCTCACCGCAGTCAACACGCTTCTCCCGCTCAATATGATCGATCGCGTTTCCCCGAGCGAACTTCCTCCGCTGCCGTAGTCCAAGGTCAGCCTGTCCCCTCCGGCTACGAAGCCGCCCACTACGAGCAGTCCGCCGTCTACGACAACATGGAGTCGCCCAACTTCTCCCCGTTTCCCGTCCTTCGCAACCCCCCGCCAAACGTGCCCCCTACCGATGAGCAGAAAGAGGCCAGTCTGGAGAAGGCCCGGATCCCGGTGCTGTCCTCAAATGACCCGGAGATGCAGCTGGCATGGGCTCAGGATGCTCTGGCTTATGTTGAGGCCGCCACCCAGAATGAAGCCCGCCTGTCTTTGATCCAGCCGCCGCGACCGCAAACGCCCCCGGTGGAGCGTCAGCTCAAGGTCGACGCCATGAATATCGTGAGCTTCCTGGCCGACCAGTTCCACCCCAAGGCCGAATTCATCAAAGGCATGTGGTTGGAGTTCGGCAAATTCGGATTCCGCGTCGACAAGAAAGAGGCATTCCGCGCCTACTCGAGGGCGGCGGAGAAAGGATATGCGAGAGCTGAATACCGCATTGGAATGCAATTTGAGAGCTCCGGGGAGCCGGAGAAGGCCATCCGTCACTACCAGAAAGGCGTCGCACTGGCAGACTCTGCCTCCTTCTACGTACGTCCCCGGCCGTCCGAGAACCGTCCGGGCACATGCTGACTTGGTATGACAGCGTCTAGGAATGATGATCCTTCTAGGCCAACATGGACAACACCAGGACTACCAAACGGGTCTGGAGTATATCAACCTTGCCGCGCAATCATGCGATGAGAATGCCCCTCAGGGCGCCTACGTGCGTAGCCCTCTTCATGGTTTCAAGTTCCCTGCAAGGCCTCACACTGTGTACAGGTTTACGGCATGCTTTTGGCGCGAGAGTTGCCCCAAGTGAACGTCCCCGAGAGCTACCTACCCCTCGACCTCAATGCCGCGCGAGTCAACATCGAGAAAGCCGCCTATCACGGGTTCGCCAAAGCACAGGTGAAAATAGGCGCCGCTTACGAACTATGCCAGCTTGGCTGCGATTTCAACCCGGCCCTGTCTCTACATTACAACGCGTTGGCCGCCCGCCAGGGGGAGCCGGAAGCTGAAATGGCAATCAGTAAATGGTTCCTTTGCGGACACGAGGGTGTCTTCGAAAAGAATGACGAGCTGGCCTTTACGTATGCCCAGCGCGCCGCCCAGAGCGGCTTTCCCACCGCCGAGTTTGCTCTGGGCTACTTCTACGAGGTCGGCATCTACGTTCCGTCGGACATCAAGGAAGCGAGAAGCTGGTATGCCAAGGCCGCAGCAAACGGCAACAAAGATGCAACGGGCCGGATCGACAGTATCTCGCGCTCGAAGACCCTATCGCGGAAAGATCACGAACAAGTTGCGATCGCCCGGATCAAGTCCCGCTATGGCTCCCACCAGCGAGGTGATTCCGTGCAATCCACCCAGGAGAACATTGAGATGCCCGATCCGTCTCGAATGAGCCTTTCTGACAGTGGCCCGCCGGCGAATGCTCCATACCCGGACAGACCATCGTCTCGCGCCCGCCCAGTGTACCCGCCCGGTTACGGCATGCCCGACCCACGACCGAGCTCGGCCTTTGGCATCAACCCCAACATTCGCTCCAACGCAGCAGCACCCAACTACAACCGCGCCGCCTCGTACGGACCTGGGCCCATGGGCTACCGATCTCCTGCGCCCGGGACTTCGAGCGCAGGGCCAACAAGCCCCATGTCCGCGGCCCCTAAGCTGGATATCGGATACTCGGCGCCTCTGGAGTCCGCCAATGCTGATGCTCGCCGGCGTCCCCAGCGGCTTGATAATATGCCAGACCCCAGGCAGGCGAGGACACCCGTCTCTCCTCCCCAAGGCGGCCCGGTGGGCTCTCCACGGTCCGGCATGTCCGGCATGTCCTCGCCTTCGTCGGCAAATTTCCCTCCTCGTACCGAATCCATGCAGCCCTCCAGCGCGCCGTCCACCCCCAAGCCTCCTGCATCTTCATCAAGCTCAACTAGCCAACCGCCACCTCCCGCCGCGCCGCCGGCCAAACCACAGGCTGCAAAAGCGGGCAAAGGACCGAAAACTTTCGAGGAGATGGGAGTTCCAAAGGTAGAGAAAGACAACGATTGCGTAAGTATAGTGACGTCCCCGAGAATTAGACTCAGTATTAATGCCTCCGCAGATTGTGATGTGATACCCTTAGGTCAAGCTGTGTCCTAAATCATCCTGCCGCTTCCTATTTCAATATTTTGGAGAGAGGAGCCTTCGTCGTCTGCTACTGTAGTTTGCTTTGATGGGTCTTGAGAACAAACCAAAGTGATCTTTCAATGCAAGATGAAGCTGGCGATTTGACATTTAGGTTTCTTTTCTTTTACTTATTTTCTAGTCTCCTCTATCTTCTCTTTACTCTACTTTCTGTGTCCAACCTAGGTTCATGTTGCCCTTGCATTTCATCTCCGGTCTTCTCGACTTTTTGTTTCATAGCTTGCACGACTGGGGTTTACTTTTTTCGTATTGGGGGAATATGATTTTTGTTACAAGCTACAACCAATCCTACATTAAATAAGCGTATCAATAAAACTTATCAAGTTCGATGTTGACTGTTCCAAGCCTTGTCTAGAGTCCCGGGTCAATCGGGGTAGAAGATGTAGACCGAAGCTGAGAGGCGTTTGCACTCCACGTGACGTGCGTTGAGGGGAGAGTTCGATCCAGCCTTCAGTTCTGTAGAAACTGCATGTCAACCACGCCAGCGACAACCACTTGCATCAACGTCGACTCGCTCATCGATGATATAACCGACTTCTCGTCAACCACCATGTCTTCAGAACCGGGAAGCGGCAAAGGTTCGAGTGATGGTGAGCTGGTGGCCGCCAACAACCTCTGGTCTTCGAGTGTACCTAACCCTGATCAGTTGCCCAGGAAGGGACTGTGTTGATTCTGGATTATCTTCGTAAGCTTATTTGCCGAGCTACCGTGAGCTTGACTTATAGGGTTGCTGTTGGCGATTTTAGAGAAGCAGAAGTATGCTTGAGACTTTTCCCCTACTATGATTGCTCGGCGCTTAATTCCAGCAGTCGTCCATACTCGGTCAGTTCAGACGTGGTTCACACCAACGATCTATCTCTCGAGGCTTATTCTAAATAGGCTAACGACGTCTCGACGAACCTACATAACAAAGTCACCAAAGGTGAGACAGTCCGTGGGTCTGGACTCGAGTGTTGCCTCTAACCACGACCACTTCTCGTCCAAGCCTACGCAACCAAGGCTCTCAGGGAACTGCACCAGAGCAAACGAATTGCAGGGAAAACATCCGGTCCGTGAGCATTCCCTGCCCGAAGCCTGGAGGATGATAGGAGCGCTAAGTTCCGATGGCTTAGGGAAGCAAACCGTTTACCACGCCCTACAGGAGGGACCGAATGCGGACATTTCAGAGACCCTGGCTTCTATCGATGAAGAAACCCAGAGTCTGCGGCAGCAGCTCGGCTGCCTCAAGGAAGACGAAAAACAGGCGCATGTGGAGCTGCTGGCCCTCGGTACAAGACCCTTACTTTGTGACCTCCGGCGTGATATCAACCAGCTAGAACAAGAAATTCAATCCACCATCACCCATCTGTCACGGGACGGGCAGGCGAATTCCTGCTGCATATCTCAGGAAAGTTTCGCCGATGTCAGTCGAGACTGGAAGATGTGGCAAAAGCATGCTAAAGCCCGCCGTCGAATTTGTTTCGACATGTGGCAGAGGTGCTCGGAGGTGATTCCGGGGGGCATGAGTCGGGGCGAGCTATGGGTACGTGCATATAACTCGGATTTTGTAGTTACGACATGGTTGCCCTAACCCTCCCTAACCCCGGCGCGCAGGAATCCTTAGGGCTCGAGGGGGATCCTTTCGATTGAAGGAGGAGCCCCAGCCTTCTTTTATGATTGCTATTTTTTAAGAGAATACTTTGCACTCTTGAAGATCAACAGAAGGGCAAAAAAAAAAAGAAAAACATTAGAGGTTTCTTTGCAGACAGGGGGGATCTGGGGATACGGGATTTGTGGAGAAACGAGCGATGATCGGCGGGGGATGGAAATAATGTTTGAATGAAAGCTTCTGGATGGCAGGGTAGTTTGCTTGCATCAGATGGACAGTGAGCGAGTCAGTGGAGCTAGTCATGGTCTTCCTGCAGATGACGGATGGGCGTGAGCGTGCGAGAATGACGCCATTAGACCTGTCGACCCTGTCATGCGACGTGATCCGACGCAGTCTTCCTTGGATGCGCGAGGCAATTAATTTTCTAGCTACCATGCCACGGCGTCTTTCTATGGCTGTTTCTTTGTAGATCGATATCCACCTTGATGTTAATGTCCATTCATGTCCATGTCTATGTTCACGTTCATAGGCGTATGGTAAGGACATATATAGATGTTTGTATGTAGATATATACTCCTGCGGGTGACTACCTCCAAAGGACCTAGATATGTATGGTCCTAGCTACTACTAACGAGGTACCCCGCAGGTATCTCGTCAGGGAAGGAGAGTACTTGCCGAGTACCTCTCCGATGTACGGCGACCGACAGCCAGGCGGCGGTACTCCGGGCGTAGATATCGGAGAAGTGGTGAGGTCGACCTCGAGGCTCACCGCCAACCGGTTTGGCGCAACTTCCCCACCGAGTGGAGACCGATAAACCCCTCCGGATATTCGCCCAGTTCTCGCTCTTCCTCCTTCTCACAGTCTCGTCTCCCTCCTGGCCATGCTGCTGTCGGCCTCTCGCATTCCCCCGTCCTGCTCCTGATCCCTATCCTGTCTGCCTCCCCGACCAGCTCGTCTCGACTTTCCATTGATATGAAAAGTCGTGCTCCTCTCCCCGTTCCCTCCGGGGCTCAACCGCTGCAAAACGGTCATTCCCGCAATCTCTCCGGCCTCGACATGACTGCTCGGAGCCCTCCCAACCAAAGCAGTAAGGGTCCCCCCTCTCCATCCCCTAACAGCTTGTGTTTCATGCCGGGCCGTGATAATCACAGATTCTCTGCTCTGGCTGGAGAAGCACTGATATCTCTTGTCCCAGCGGCAGGGACGTAGAGGGGTTTTCCCTTTTCTTTTCTTTTTTTTTTTTTTTTTTTTTTTTTTTTGGGTTGGAGGTTGACTTCGCCACAGACACCAAGCATGTACCCTGCAAATTCTATCGCCAGGGAGCTTGCCAGGCTGGGCCTGCCTGTCCCTTTCTGCATTCCACCGATGCTGCAATCGACTATGCGCCGTGTAAATACTTTACCAAGGTATGAATCGGGGGAAACCGGGCGAAGAGGAGCCTGACTGCAGGTGACTAAAATACTCATTGCTCTAGGGAAACTGCAAATTCGGTGCCAAATGTGCGCTGGCGCATATCCTCCCCGATGGACGGCGGGTTAATCGACCCACTGCAATGGGTGGAAGCCATCTCAATCTAGGTGGCCGCGTCAATCCACAAGCCTATGTCAACCAAGATTCGGCCCTGACCAATTCGGTGCTTTCGCAACAACGAATGAATGGCCACGACCCACGCTATGCCTCCCAAATTCAACACCAAGAAGATTTCGCCTCATTACATCCGCAGCAGCAACAGCAGCAGCCGCAGTCGCAGCCCCCGCCATATGATGCCATTCCTACGATCGATACGGGCCTGGCTTCGGATACGGGTTCTAAGTACGGGTCGCCAGTCGACGACATTCGCTTTCCCATGTCTCCAAACCACCACCACTTGACCGCTCTTGATGCGCCTTTACCTGCGTCTTTTGACAGCCAGGGAATATCCCATGCTGCCCGCTATGGTCCCGTAGCCGCCTCCATGCCCTCGAAATTTGGTTTGGAACTTTCTTCGCCACCTGCTCAACGGATTGGGGTTCCATCAGACGCCCTCCGCAATCTCCGCGACGCGGCCTACGGACCGGACGCCCGGAAAGCTTCCTTTATTGGATCGTCTCCTCCTGGGATACCCGAAGATGGTCTAGGTCCGCGGTTCATGCATTCCCAACGGCCCGTCAAACCTCGCATGCTCTCTGCCAGCGTGCCTCGACCCACAGCTCTGGAAGATTGGGACGAAAGCAATTTTCCCATGGAAGAAGATTTTCTGCCTATGAATCTACACGATGACGTACTGACGCCCCAGGAGCGGCTCCGTCGTCTATCTCGAACTGATCATGAGCTTAGTTCAAGCCATCGTGATCTCAGTGGGCTTGGGATGACTGGCACTAGCCTGTCAAAGATGGGCTCGCCCCTGGCGTC
Organism: Aspergillus affinis; assembly: GCF_023601865.1. Lineage (NCBI taxonomy): Eukaryota > Fungi > Ascomycota > Eurotiomycetes > Eurotiales > Aspergillaceae > Aspergillus > Aspergillus affinis. Next base: position 120,074 of record NW_026515832.1, read on the forward strand.
TAGTCCCTCTCGCTTTGGTGCCTTGTTTGCAAAGCAGCGACAGAAAAAAGAAGAAGATGCCCATGGTACATCATTTCCCCAAGTCGGATCGCCTCTTCGTGAGTCTTCGCTGAACCTGGAAATGAGAAGCCCCAGCCTGGGTCCCATCGGAAGTCGCCAGGTCTCTGGTGATATTCCTACATTTGCTTCTCCTTCCCGACAAACGTCGACATCCATGATTTCTCAGCAACTTAGTGGCATGTCTCTTCACCCTGGATCGGCTCGCCATTTGTCGTCCTCCGGCCCCAGCAGTCGCCTAGACAGAACCGTCTCGTCCCCTGTCAGCACAAGCAGGATTGACGAAGAACAGAGTGATTTGGTGTTCTCTATGGAAGAGGAGGAGAGCAACAACAAGCGTAACAGTGCCTCATGGGATATGCACAAGACGGATTCCAATGATGAGGACACGACCCCGACCAGCAACTCCGGTTTTCAGTCTTAGTTGACAATTGGAAGCCGAGAAAATATCCTATCACATGGTTTGTGACATGGCAAGCACCGGATCGTTTTGAACGCAAAGTCGAGTTTCCTATCTGTCACCTGCTCCCCTCAGCAACAAAAACCCCCTCCCGCCTAAAAAAGATCGGACGAAACAATAAAAGTCACGCCGGTACCAGTCCATAACGAGCCTAATTTTGAATACTTCCAAAAGATCATCTCAAATGCCTATGTTGGAGCGACTACAGTTGGGGCTTTTCTTTACATCTTTTTGTTTCTTTTGCATAGACTGGTTAACCGAATCCCGGGAAATCACTGCAACCTTTTTCTTTCTTGCATTTGATAATCGGCCATTAGACAACTGTTGGGTCTATTCATGAGTGTTTTGGAGGCTACAACCCCCCCCCCCCCCCCACTTCCCCCTTATTACTTGGCTGTGAGAACCATCCTTCCTTGTCCAGTTGGGATGTCACAACTTCCTGATGCTCCAGGACGTACAAGTTGATACAGGAGCGAACATTTAATTGTAGATCTGTTTCCAATCTGCTGGGTCTGCTCTGTCTTTTCTCTTTTTGCTTCACTCTTCTTGCCTTTTTTTGTCGCCTCTACATGCCTTGGAATGTGTACATTTTTATGTATTCTGGTCTCATCGCTTACCCTCTCATCTCTTGATCTATTCTCAATTCCCAATTCACGAGTCATGACCTTCTCTTGAGTTCTTAAAGTACACTTTTATCGTTCAATTTTGCCTCGACGGACACTGTCTATGTGTTATGTTCAGAGACTAGTTCATTAATCATGTAGACAGTCTAGCCTCCCAGTTGGAAACCCGGGGAATGGATTGCAGACTACTGTCATCGACAGATAGTGTCTAACGAGTCGAGTACGAGGATGATTTGAACGATAAAGGCATTCCATACATTAGTTTAAGCCTACGCTAATCTAAACAAGAACGAACCATATCCTGCCTTGGTCCCCCAAAGATCGATCTGAATCAAGATAAACTGTGCCGTTGTCGAACAGACAGCAGACTGGCTCGATTAGGTTCCAGTATCAATGCCATGCATGTACATGGGACTACCTTTCAGGCTCACGAAGCGAGCTTCCTCCGAATGCGCTAGGATCTGAGCCGTTCTCTTGCGGGAGGCCTGATCGGCAAGCACCTGCTGCTCGCGAGACCGGTTCGCAGCCGACTTTGCCTTCTCGGCCTGATCAGCGTACAGGATTTCGTAGAGAGTGTCCGTGCCGGACACTATCTGACTCGTCATGGTGTTGACTGCTCGGGCAGTCAGATCTTCTACTTTGGCCGCAAGAGCCGTCTCCTCGTCGGCTCGTTGGCGCTTGGCTCGCTGTTCGAGCTCTTCCTGCTCCGTGCGTTCCTTGCGCTTCTTTTGCTCGACAAGCTTCCGGCGCTCCTCTTTGGCGGCCAGATACTTGAGTGAGTGGCCGAGTCTTTGCTGAGTCGATGGGATGATATCCAGCGGCGGAGAAGCGAAGAAAAGCACACGGCCCTGGTCGTCACAGTGGAATTGCCCCCGGATATCTTCCGGGATCGCTGTGTTTGCGGCTTCACTTAGGTGGAATACCTCGATTGGGCGAGGGGCATTGGGGTTATACACCGATGCGCCCGGCATTGCCATGCGACTGGCTTGGTAGGGTGCGTATGGTGACGGTTGCGCAGAAGCATAAGGATGCGACACTGCAGATGCCTGGTATGCGACCGGATGTGAAGGTTGCGGTGCAAGACTGCTGGGGCGTCTCTGCAGGGCGGGTTGGTACGGCTGGCCTGATGGCACTTGGGGTGGTTGGAAAGTCACCGGGGCGACGGCTGCCGGGGAATGCTGTACCGGCGCGACAGGTACAGCCGGAGATCGCGCTGGTGGGGGAGCCGCCGCTATAGCACTTGGACCTTGGCTTTCTATGCTCGGTCGTGTAGATGGCTGGTTAGTGGAAGGTTGTCGAATGGGGGCAGAGGGCAACGATTGTCGAGGCATTGGGGGCGGAGAAGGCGATGGTTCTGGGGGTGGAGATTCCTGGAGAAATAAATTATTAGTCGTCAAGATACCTAATAAGACTAGGCGGGGATCGAATGGGTACAAAATAGAGGGAGGGGAAGGCCTCACATTTTCATCCCGCGGGCGACGATGAACGGCGCCTATTGCTGGAGGTGCATTGTCAGCTCCCCAGGTGGGTTTTGGAAGATCATCCGTTTCTTTGGCCTCGTTCTTGAGCAAATGCTTGATGGGACTGGGGATTTTTTTGATTCTGCGAGGGACATCGAAGAGATCCATCTCGTAATCTTTCTCTCTGACCTCATCTGGGAGACAGCTAGCCCATGTCTTGATTTTATTCAGCTTATGTTTCTCTTCGTTGTACCGAGCTTCGCAGACATATACGTCCTTATCAAGTGGAAGGCCTCTGGGTCGCCCGCGATTGTAGCGAGTGAAAAACATCACAAAGCACCGATCTACTATCTCTTCAATTCGGTGGTCTCGGTATTGGCCGGTCTTGACCACTTCATTTGGGTAGAAGTGCTTTTCAAAATGATGGACAGTTTGCTCTGGGCGATAATACCAGCAGGCATTGATCCATTTGTCGCCGTCACCATCTTGCCAAGTGCGGTATATTTGGGCAACAATGGGTTTTGTCACATCATTGGGGTTTTGGATGTGAACCCAATCACCGACCTTCCAAAGCTCGTTTTTGTAAAGGATGCCGTCGGGCAAGGGTAGGCGCCCATCTTCCATGAGATATTCACTGTCCGGCTTCTTTTTCTCAAGCTCGGCAAGCTTTCGGGCCTCCACTTGCAGATCAACAGCATCTTTGTATATTTGGCTTTCGGGCTGGTTGTAAGCCTTCGCATTGTTGAACATGAGGTCCATGTCCCTCATGAAGTGATCAACCGAGCTGTACTTCTTCCGTTTCGACTTCCGCTTGATAATGTCGATGGCAATCGGCTCTTTGGTTTCCACATAGTAGTCCGGGTAGGTACCCTTGTCAGGTAGGCGCTCAAAGTGGACGACTTTGAGACCCCCCGGTCCTTTCAGCTTTCGAATGCCCTTCAGAACCGCCTTGATCCTAGCCTCCATTGGGGTATCGACGCGCGGTGGCCGGCCCCGCTTCTTTCTCAATTCGGGGTCATTGGGCTTTTGACTGTCTTCTTTGTTACCCTCGCGTTTGCTTCCCGATCGCGGACCTCGCTTCTTCTTTCTTCGACTATCATCGTCCGAATCTTCCTCTTCGTCTTCGTCGTCGTCATCTTCTTCCTCTTCCTCTTCCTCTTCGGGAAGAGGATCTGCCTCGGGAATCTCGCCAAGATCCGGAAGCTCAGCTTCTTCAGCGGAAATAATCCCTGTGTTCACCAGCTTCTGGAACTCTGCAATAAAGACATCCTTGAAAGAAGATCGTCAATAACTCAAGTTGGCCTTGTGCGGAGTCAAAACAACTATACGGGGAGACAAAGCGCAACCAACCTTGATGACAAGTGCATCTTCATATGCTTGAGATTTAGGACGATTATAGGTTTGCGCATTATGAGGGATCTACTATGATCAGCGTGCGGTTCCAAAAGAGCTTGCCCACATATTCTCCGGGTTGAGCAGGTAGGGAACATGGTATAGTTACCAGGGCGCAGTCTCGCACAAACTCAGTAAATTGCTTGTACTCTCTCTTGTTGATCTTTTGCTTCAGGATACTCAGGGCCATGGGCTCCTTGATGATATCATAATAGTCGGGGACATTGCGCTTGTTGACGCTGCGTTGGAACAGTTTCGATGGGTCATGGTTACTGCGTGTTCACGAAGAGACGGGAGTGGTTAGCCTGGGGTATGCGACAGGGAATCGAGAAGGACCGAGAACTTACTCCTCCTCTCGATACTCATAGATGGCCATCACAACATCCATCATCACGCGCCATTGTTCGTCTGTGACACCGCCTGTCGCTGCCACAGGTCCATCTTGTCTATTTTGTCCGTCATTCCCGTCGTTCGCGACCGGGTTGACGGGCGCCTCAGGAGTGGGCTGGACGTGCGACGGCTCCGATCCCTCCATCTTGGAGGCAACCTGCAGTCGCAAAGACCACCGGTTGGAAGTCAGGGGTAGTTTATAGGCTCTTTCGGCGAGTAAATTGCAACCTAGCGACACTGCGCGCAATAGCGCAATGAAAAAGCGAGAGAGGGAAGAAGGACGAGCTTCAGCGAGGGAGAGGTTTGACCGTTTGGCGCAGCAGCAATGCTGATTCAGCAAGAATCACCTGAGATACGGTACTGTCACATACCTCAGTATTCGTACACCGCATTACAGTACTTACATAATACGGACTGTACCTGAAAGGAATTCGGCGCTCTTCCAGCTCCTTCTTTGTTTCTCTTCCTGTTCAGTTATTCGGCTTGAAGAACCCAATTCCCAGCAATTTCTGGACTAAAGGGACATGCATGGTGGTCTTTGCTCCATAGAGTCATCACCGCAGATAAGGATGTATGGAATAGTAGTATGTATGTACCTAAGACCATGAATAATGGAGGTAACTACTACCACGACTGCCCCACATGCGCCTACTACTTCATTCATTCTACTTTACTTGCTTGATTCAGTCCGCTCTTCTTCCGGCCTGCTCTCCCTCTCTTCCTCACTTATACCAGCCCATTACTTGTTCTTATTCTATTCTTTACATTTTCGAATCGCTCGCTCAATTTCCTACTCATCGTTTATTCCCAACACAATAAATACTAGACAATAAGATTTGACCCGCGCCATGGGGATGAAGCTCCGAATCCGTGGCCCGGAGGGGCAGTCCACGGCCCTTCTCGACGACTCGGCAACCGTGGATGACCTCCGGAATCAAATTGTTAACGCAACCGGGTTAACTGCCTACGAGGTAAAATACGGTTATCCTGACCTCAGGCCTCTCTCCTTGGATGCGCTCGACCCAAACCGGAGCTTGAAAGAATACGAGATCAACCTCCACAGGGAACAACTGATAGTCACAAGGAAAGGAGACTCGCTTCAAGCTTCGGATAGCAGTCGCGAGCCGGCCGTTTCTGTTCCCTCTAATCATCCTGCTCCTGCTCCTGCAGCGCCGTCGTCCCAGAACAACGCGGATGACCCTCCCGAGATCGCGTCATCCGAACATGCGGGTACTTTCGTTCTGCGCATCATGCCCGATGATAACTCATGCCTTTTCCGCGCCGTGGGCAGTGCTCTCCTGGGGGGTGTGGATGCGATGAACGAGCTTCGATCGATTGTTGCTCAAACAATTCAAGAGAGACCGGATCTGTACTCGGAAGTGGTGCTAGAGAAGCGGCCGGACGACTATTGCCGTTGGATCCAAAATGAAGATTCATGGGGAGGAGGCATTGAGCTCAGCATCCTGAGCAAGCATTTTGGTATAGAAATATGCTCGATCGATGTGCAAACGCTTCGGGTTGACCGTTTCAACGAGGGCCCGCCCACACGATGCATCTTAGTTTATTCCGGGATCCACTATGATACCATAGCGCTATCCCCGTCCGCTCCCCCATTCGCTCACTCTGATATCCCCCCGGAGCTCGACACAAAAGTCTTCGACTCGGCTGATAGCCTGGTACTAGAGAAGGCGTTAGCACTCTGTAAGATCCTGCAGGGCAAACATTACTATACCGATACTGCAGGGTTCAGTATTCGTTGCAATACATGCGGAGGGATATTTACGGGCGAGAAAGGCGCCGCTCAGCACGCGGCCCAAACCGGCCATTACGATTTTGGAGAGGCTGGCTAAAGAGCTTGCACTATTCTAATGAGAAACGGCTCCAATTTGCCCAGGCCAGTATATAACACGACTTTTGACTGTACACGAGCAGGAATGCATTGTTCGTTCAACTTCTGTACGGCGTTCTTGTGGTTGTGTGGTGCGGATACACAAGTATATACTATCGTATAAATTTATGACTTTGAGAATGATTACATGCTCTCCCTTCATACTCCCTCGTTTTGATGCTTGCTATAGTATCACAACCACAGTCCAAAGTTTGCATTAATACCAGTACTAATTGTCATTGTCACGTATGAAGATTGAGATTCTAAACCATGGCCACCTCGTCTGCATCCTCCTCTTCTTTGTCTCGTTCGCCCTCCTCACCAGTGTCTGGGCTGTCGTCGGGGTTTCCTCCCCATGGCACGTCGTGGACTATGGGCTCGGTGAAGAACTCATGTTGCAGTGCCTCTTTGGCGCTCATGCGTTTGTAGGGATCTAGTTCCATGAGACCAGCCAGTAGACGCGTAGCCTGTTTCTCGCTCTCTGTCAACTCTTCTACACAACTAGCCCACTTTACGAGCTTCTCCCAACTGTATCCCTTCTCACCGATGGTTGGAACATTAGTTTCAAAAATTTGGCCATGCATGACGGCTGCCGACTTCATACGGCGCGTGCCAAATATGCTCGCCATTTCTATCATTGCGTCAACATCATCAGCCGAGTTGAAGAATGGGAACCGCCGCCCAAGTAAGGTTAGAAGGATAACCCCGGCGGACCACATGTCGATCTTGGTTGTTTGAGAGGTGCATTTGAACAGAACCTCCGGTGCACGAAAGCCTCGGGTTCCCGCTCGATTGGCTCGTTTTGACGGCCTGGAATCGTTTTTGGGATACCCTGCCGATGGCGCGGTCGCCGGACAATGGGTGTAATAGTAACTCTGCATTAAGCGACTGCGGCGCACATAACTCGAGTTGGCGCACAAGCATGTGCCAGTATACTCAGCGCCCTCGCGCTGCAAAGACGAGTTAGCTAGTCGGCCCAAATATGTCTGTATTGTAGGTGATGCTTTGACTTACTTCCGCTAGGCCGAAGTCAACCAGAACACCTTCTCGGAGCTCCGGGTTGTAAAGAAAGTTGCTAGATCGCGGTATCGTGGTCAGTATCTGAGGGGGAACAAGTAGTGGCGGTCCTGATTGCGGTAGGAAGAGCAAAGGCACTGTAATTCTTACGTTGGTTTTATGTCACGATGGAGAATGTTATGTTTATGGACCGAATGTAGGGCGGTAAATAATGACCTGAAATAATGTCGCATATCCGCAACCAGGAAAGTCCGGTATTGAATTCGGAAGTCGGTATGAGGGAAAAAGGGCAAGACGGCGACGACCTGATCTTGGTACCGGAAGGCAGTGATTAGGGGACATACGGATCGACATCCACGCAAATCATGTAGTAGTTCAAGTTCGTTCTGAATACGAAGAGGGCTGCTTGTCACGTAGATCTTTTTCAGAGCCACGAATCGAGGGCTTCTTCGTTTGGAGGGTAATGACCGGCCGCTCTCATCTTCCAAACGGCGCCTCTTTGGAGGTGGACTGGCCCAGGCATCATTGTGATTGTCTTGGAACATATCCCAGTCGTTTCTGTAATGGTCATATAGTAGATCTTCCGCTTTGTACACGGTAGAAAATGTACCTACAGATTCGCAATGAATTAGTCACCTAAAGTCAGGCAATAGAATGCCAAAGCCCACACTATACCTTCTCCAATCCTATTGACCAGTCGAAACCGGTCTGAGATTCCTGGGAAAGTATCCTCAAGTTTCTGCATATCCTCCTTTACTGAATCATCGATATCCTCTTCTTCGAGTTCCTCCTCTGGATCGGCTTCGTTTCGGGGTTGTGCTGCCGACGCATCGCTGTCCGTGACTGCACCGTCGTCACCCGCATGGCCGGGCCTCGTTGACGGACGTGTTGACCTCCAAGCAGCGGGTCGTTGTAAATCAAAGAAACCAGCCGGTGCCGGGTGGAGAGCGGACATGTCGAGGAAGTAATGAGACCTAAAGCAGAGCTCAGGTTACCGGGGGAGGTTGCGCTTTGGCGACAGTTGCATGCGCTGGATCAACGGAGTGGGCGGAGGCAAACAGAGGTGAGTCGCAGGGGCACGAAAGATGACGTGTGGCAGGTGCTGCAGGCGGGAAATTCAAGATTTGAAGGGATTCTCATGTCAGTGAATTGAAAGTCTTGGAAGTGAGGTCACCTACCATAGATATGCTCCAGGGCGCGCGCAAAAAATCCCCCAAAGCGGTTTAGTGGAGGAAGGATGTTTGTGTTTACCTTCTGGTATTGAAAACACAGACGCATGCGGGTAAGCGTTACCGTATAGCACCGAGATCCATGTACCGGGGTACAGTACTTGAATGCTCAGGGACCGTATAGTACCTGTATATACATACAGATACATACGGTATGATCGATTGTCCGCCGCGGCCACACCATACCCAATCAGGAAATCTCCAAACAAAGCCCACGTGCTTTTTGCGCTTTCTTTGACTTCTTTTCGCCGTTCCTCCCCCGCTCCTCCCCCTCTTGGTCAAACGCCAACCCAACACCGCCGCCATAGATCGCTCTATCATCTGTCTTCCGAGGAATCCTCTCCTCGTAGTCGCCCACCATGGAAGATAGGATCCAATTCGATATCAATGAATCCCTCAAATATTACCTGAGCGACCCGACTTCTGTTCCGACTCCCGACGCCGACCCGGAACTGCTGGATTGCGAGACCGACCCGGACAATCTGTCATCGACGTTGATCGACCATGTCTTGAATACTATCGTCGACGGGGTGGCCGAAAGCCCCGAAGGACTGGCCAGATCGTCCTTCTTTGACTCCCTTCAGTTCCTTTTAAAGTGTGCACTGGCCCTCAACCCATTCCCCGATACCTCTGGCCCGTGTGAATCAAATTCTGAACTGTTGAATTCTTGCAGATACTCCTCCTTCCTTCCCACGCGATCTCTTAGCAAGCTTCTCGATCTAGTCGTTTCTAGTTTGTCTGTCGAAGCAGACATTATCCACGGAGATCTCGAGTCAGACGAACAAGATGGCATCCAACACCACAAGCAGCTTTTGGAGATGTACGGCTTTCTACTCCAATGGGCTCTTTCGGCCGTTGAAGTCAAAGCAGCCGAAAAACCCGCGGAAGCTGCGCCTGCTCGTAGAGGTGCAGGGAAATCCGCTAAGTCCAAGACCAGCGCCAAAGATGGAATTTGGGATTGGACGGCGCAGATTCAGATATCCATGGAAACTATGTGCAAAGTCATGAAATTGAAACTCAGCAGGATATTCTTAACTACGTCTGACCGCGACACCTTTATCAACTTGTTCACCCGCACAATTTATCTCATACTAGAGAGCGAACAGCGAGTGAAGAGTATGGCCATCAGGATGCATGCATTCAAAGTCCTTTGCATTGCAGTGAAGCATCATGGACATGCCTTTGGTAAACTTTAGCGTATCTATTTCGCTGTGAAACGCAAGCTAATTAGGTGTCTAGGTGCCCAGACGTCTATCGTGCAGAGCTTGACGTATTTTGAGCACCTATCGGAGCCTATGGCCGAATTCCTGCACATTCTTGCGGAACAATATGATTACCCGCAACTCTCCGATGAAATTTTGAAGTATTCTCGACACTACTTCTTGCAGTTGAATGGTCGCTTATTTATCATAGGGAGCTTGGAAACAAGGAGTTCAACTCGAACGATACCCGAGGACCCAAATCAGTATCTGCATTTATCGTCAAACTTTCCGAGCTTGCTCCACGTTTGATTATAAAGCAGATGACTCTTCTGGCCAAACAACTAGACAGTGAGGTACTACAACACCATACTATATATCTCTCGCCGTTCACGCCTTGTGCCCATCAACTAACCTCCTGATAGTCGTATACTCTCCGCTGCGCCGTTGTCGAGGTTTGTGGCAACTTGATATCCGATCTTAGTCGTCAAGAAGAGCGAAGCGACAACTATAAGACACAGATCAATGCTTTTTTCGATGTATTGGAAGAGCGTTTTCTGGACATCAACCCTTATTGTCGTTGTCGGGCTATCCAGGTCTACATGAAGATCTGTGACCTAGAACAAAAATTCCCCAAGAGACGACAAGCCGTTTCAGAACTGGCAGCTAGGAGTCTTGAAGACAAGAGTAGCAACGTGCGACGCAACGCCATCAAACTGCTGGCTAAACTAGTTTCTACTCATCCCTTCAGCATTATGCACGGTGGACAATTGTCGCACAAAGAATGGACAACCAGATTGGAGAATGTTGACGCCGAACTCAATGCCTTGAGACCCCCCGAGACTCCTGGTTTTGAAGGGGCGGAAACCTCGCACGTCGACAGCGAATTATTGGATGATGCCACACAATTGCCCGAAGATTCTCCGCAAAAGCCATCACAAATGACAGATGAAGAAAAGGCTGCAGCTGTGAAAATGGCCGCGGAGCAGGCGGCAACATCTGAGCTGCTCGGGCGTCTCCAGCTCACCAGAAAATACTATAACGAAGCCCTCCGATTCATTGAGGTCCTCCACACAGCTGCCGGAACCGTCTCCCAGCTTCTGTCATCACGAAATAAGAGTGAGGTCATTGAAGCAATGGACTTCTTCGTCGTGCTTGATGCGTACAAGGTCGAAACCTCTCGTAACGGAATCCGGCGGATGCTCCGGCTTATTTGGACCAAAGGCAATAGCGACGAAGGCAAAGGTGTTCAAACTCACCTGATTGATTGTTATAAGGGACTATTCTTTGAAGCGCCAGATTCCTTTAGCTCCAACGATGCTGCAAATTACATCGCTCGGAACATGATCAGTTTAACCTTTGGTTCATCCCCCGCGGAACTTACATGTCTCGAGCAACTACTGAGTACCATGATGAAGGCGGGCCACATTTCAGAAGCCGTGATAGCCAAGTTGTGGCAAGTCTATGGTGTACAGAAAAAGGAGATCTCAAAGACTCAACGACGCGGGGCGATCATCGTTCTCGGAATGCTTGCCTTGGCCGATCCGGAAGTTGTGGTCAAGGAGATCGAAGCGATGCTGAGGATTGGTCTAGGGAACTTAGGACAGTCAGATCTCGTGCTCGCCAAGTACACCTGTATTGCATTGAGGCGCATGGTCCCAGGTCGCCAGGCTAAAACTAAAGAAACCGGCATCCCCAAACTCGCTAACGACCATCCTGTTTTGGCTAAACTTGCAGCTATGGTCGAAACCGTGTCGGACAGCCAGGAATGGTACGGCGTTTCGGAACAGGCTATTAGTGCCATCTATACGCTATCCAAACATCCCGATGTCCTCTGCTCTGACATTCTCAAACGAAAGACGAGGTTTGTGTTTAAGCCGCAATCGCAACGCGACGCGTCCAAGACACCTGCGGATGACGACGAACAAGAACGCCCAGGAACAGCTTCTAGTGGAATCCAGGAATCAAGGAAGAAACCAACGTCTATTGCATTATCCCAGTTGCTTTTCGTCGTTGGTCATATTGCTATCAAGCAAATTGTCCACCTGGAGCTATGTGAACTCGACTTCAAGCGCCGCAAAGCTGAACAAGAAAAAAACAAAGCCGTCACTGCGCCCCAAGACGACGGCGATGCAGAGGGTGATGAATTGGACCTCATCGGTGGAACTACTGAGGACGACTTCCAAGATGCCATGGCGCATATTCGAGAGCGAGAGCTGCTCTATGGGGAGAATTCGTTGTTGTCTAACTTTGGGCCTTTGGTCGCCGAAATATGTGCCAACAGCAACACGTACTCCGACCGCAACCTCCAGGCAGCGGCAACCTTATGCATGGCTAAACTGATGTGCGTGTCGGCAGAGTACTGCGAAAAGAACCTGCCCCTTCTGATCACCATAATGGAGCGCTCCGAGAACCCAACTGTTCGCAGCAATGCGGTGATTGCGCTAGGTGACATGGCAGTGTGTTTCAATCATCTAATCGACGAGAATACTGACTTTTTGTATCGTCGACTAAATGACGATGATGCCTCCGTAAAGCGCACATGTCTCATGACACTGACGTTCTTGATTTTGGCGGGCCAGGTCAAAGTCAAAGGTCAGCTGGGCGAGATGGCTAAATGCCTGGAGGATGACGATAAGCGAATTGCTGACCTGGCACGTATGTTCTTCACTGAACTCGCCAGCAAGGACAATGCGGTGTACAACCATTTCGTTGATATGTTCAGTCTGCTGAGCGCCGAACGAAATCTTGAAGAGGCATCGCTGCGACGTATTGTCAAGTTCTTGATTGGATTCATTGAGAAGGTTAGTTCAGTCCGAAGGAACCAACCCCCCCAACTGATGAAACGATATCCGTTTGTCAAGGGTTTGATTACGATCTAATCATTATCTTGTTGCAGGAGAAACATGCCCGACAATTGGCAGATAAGCTCGCCGCTCGACTACTGCGATGCGAAACTGAACGACAGTGGAACGATGTGGCCTATGCACTATCACTTCTTCCTCATAAAAATGAAGAAATAACGAAGACAGTAACTGCAGGATTCAACAAGGTTGTCTCAGCCAATGCTTAAGATGAATGATTACATGACTGTTTCTGGTTTTTAATGCTTTTGGTGTGGGTTGTAGGCGCACTGGGTGAACGAGTATAGGACTGGGGAGGAGTTATGCAGCTTGCAACATGTATTATGTTCATCTTTTGCATTTATTCATTTTTGCCTCTTATCTCTTGGTTCTTTATCTTTAGGTTCAGGTTTTATTTGGGAATCAATACCACTGTGCCATTTTAATATTCTTGACAGGCTGTACCAACGAATGCATTGTATACTTCACGGATTGAATGGTAGTAATTAGTCAATGATGTACGTGTCTCGAGCATGCCTACAGATCCTTATTTGTTGTGGCAAAAGGCTCTTCAGAAAAATAATGACTGGAATTCTTGTTTCTTGACGGCCAGAAATCAAGCCTATTATATTATATATGGGGGGTGTAAGGGAGTCAAACCACTCTATATGCTCAGTTCCCTGGCGAAACCAGCGGAAATAGAAAAGAAAGAACGGAACCCGCCATTTCAAGGACGTTCCGAAGACTCTCGAACCAAAACGCCCGATATTCAATCCAATCTTGTGTATTTATTATTATCCTACCGCAACCACAGGCATGCGTCTATGCACCCTTGAATTCACTTTCTTCCAAATCATACTTTCCACGACGGAGTCCCTCGAGGGCTTTCTGCCCTTCTTCGGTTAACTCAGGTTTACCCAATGGTGTGACGCTACCGGTGAAAAAGCGAGGCTGCCAGGTCTCGTTTTTAGCCTGTCGTTCAGCAGCCTTCTGACGTTGCCGCTCCTCAATCTCCTGCTTGAGCTTGGTGGCTTGGCCGTATCTTTTGTCGACAATGGCATCCGTGACCCCGGACCAGAACTTGCGGGACTCGTTGGACAGTTGTTCGTCGTCGGAGGGCACTTCCTTGGGGACGGGGAAGAGAGGCCCGATGTCAATCAAGAGTCGAGGCTCGTTGGTCCCCGCCAGGGTGTAGAAAACTTGCCCATGCCAGGACCCGCTGATTTTGGCAAGAAGATCCCCGTCCGTCACATCCTTGATTCTCGTCGTGGTATCTTTGTCCGGGTTGTAGCGAAAGATCACGCCCTCGACCTTGTTCTGAGCTCGGCCAATCCAACCCTCCTCCAGGTACTGCAGGATGACCTTGATCCGGGTCTTGGGGCACGTTATGTAGCATGTATCGGAAACTGTGATGGCCAGCGCGCCTCTCAACAAGCCTCCAAGGTGGGCATCGGGGTGGGTGAGCTGGTATTCTTCATTGTCTCGCTTGGCGATGTTGACAAAGATGCCTAGGTTGTGCTGCCCCGGCGCCACGCGAATACTCGTACCCGTGAATTTGGCGCTTATTTGGTCGAAGCCGCGGGCGGAGACGCCTCGTTCCTCGCAATCGATGAAAAAGGCAGACACTGGTGGGTGGTGAGAAGTTTGTTCGGTCAAGTAACATACCTTGACCGCTCCGTTAATGTCGTCCGTCTGGGTGGAACCTCCGCTGGTTGGATCCGACTTCGAAGGTATTGAAACCGCCGGGGGGAGGCCGTCAATTTCCCATTTACACTGAAGTTTCGCGCCCGCACGATCAGTCTTGGGGATGGGGGGCGTTTGAGAGCTGGTCAGGAGGCACTCACTCTGAAAAATTCACCCAGTGTAGAGTTATACGGTTTGCAGGGCTTGCCCTTGATGTATTTCTGTGGAACGATGTGAGTGAAACTGCCCTTTCGACACGATAAGGATCCCGCGGGGGTTGTATACCAGATCTTTGGTGAACCAAAACCTCAGAATTTCTAGCATCCGTCCCAGCGGATCGTCTGATTTACCAATGCTGTGTGGTGCTCCTGTCAGAACTTGGGCCTTGGCGATGAATCGGCTACTTTGCTGACCTTGCAAAGGTCTCCGGTCTATCCAAATAATTCCAGTACTCTGGCAATCGCCGGGTTTGGTTAACCAACAGTCCGCCGAGCTTCAAGGCGAGCAACCACCTTTGAAACAGGAAAGGGGGGAAGGGCGATAACATACCCAGGTTGGGCATCGGCTCCAGGAGATGCGCAGGCAATGAGAAGCGAACGGACGCTATATCCGTCACTCCGACAAATCTAGTACGGGTCAAACACGAAGGAATTAGCAGGGACCGGGGGAGGAATGATGGAGCTAAACGAGGGGACAAATGTGCAGGCAGCCTATACCTTCGGAGGATGGATAGGAAGGTCTTCAACTTAGAGGAATCATCGGGGGTCTTTTCGGGGGCCTCAGAGGCCACGGCGGAAGACATTTTCCAAGGCGATGACCGAGTATTCACAAAGTGTACAAAAAAAGAGAGTCTTGAAAAGTAGAGGCGACGCGCTATGCAGCGGAAGCCAAGGGGGCGAGAGGGAGGAGCGGCGACAAAGCACCCAGGGAAGACAACCTGCACGCCAACGCAACGCTGAAGGTGGAACGGCAGGCAGCAAACAAGAAGAATATCTCGCTATCCTCACTGGGGATTGTTGGCAAACAATCCACGGAACAGATGGTGGTTGGACCTCGGATCAGATTCCTCGCTGAAACAAGGCGGCGTCGACCGTCCAGGCGGTGACGTTCAGGCCGGTACGTCACCGACTCCGGCCTGAACGTCACCGACTCGCCTCCGCTGTTTGCTTTTACGGGTCACCCGCCTACGTACACTTGATAGGACGTTTGGTATGTATAGTATCCTCAACCATTCCTAGGGCTAGGCATACCTAAAGGAACCAAAGGGAAAACCGCCAAGGACCTCGATCTATCATCCATCAACCCGGTCGGTCGCGGTCGGCCAATCGACACATCAGAGCCCTCCCTCCTGGGTTGTTCTCACGCCCTAGTCCTATTCCCTTAACAAACGCTCCTGAGCCACTTCTCTGCGGGGTTCCAGCTCTTCTTTCTATACCCAGCGCAGCGAAGAGCAAGCGGGGGTGACTCGTGCCGAAACAAAAGGCCGTCGAGGGTGTCGATTCAATGACAGGCCAGGTACCGACACCTTGTCAGATTAAGTCCTCAAGGACCTTTTTCCGGGCCAAGGAGCGCACCCACGCCCTGACAGCGGGCCCGTAGTCATATCTTCTCCCCGCCACGTAATCGGCATCGGCTTGGAGGGCCTGTTGCTCTTCACGGATTGCAGCTCGGAGGAATTGTTGTTCAGCCGCCAGCTGCCCCTGATGCTCAGCCAGGTCCTGGATGGAGTAGGTATCGTACTCAGCCTCCCGCTCTGCAGGAATCTTGGCTTGGTCGATGCGCTCCCTGGTTAGACCATAGGTTTCGTCGGGTCCAAGAACCGCGTTTTGAAGACGGTCCTCCAACGCCGAGTCGAAGCCCGTTCCTCCCTGCTGGGAAGAGATCAGGCGCTGGTTAACTGATTCCAGATGTCTCACATTGGTAGCTAATCGGTCTACAAGATCAAGAAGCGGATCTTTGGCAAGACTCAGAATTGAAAACTCAATCTGTCCTTCTTCGTATTCTTCCATTCTGGTGCGAATGTTGGGCTTCACCAGGTCTAACCAATCCGTGTGCGACGTGTACTTCCCTATTCAACAAATGAGCTGTGGTCTCACCTCTAGTCCAATAATGGCTTACCAAGCGCATGGGGCTGGCGCTCGAGGCCATCGAACTTCCATACTGTTCCCAGGGCGGGCACAAATGCAATAAAATGAAATCCTGCATCCGTTTCGGATTCATCCTTAGTGTGTTTAGCTGAGCGCGATCGTTTGGAAGTCGCTTCACTTTTGAGCATAAGGTCGGAATTGAGAATATCCATTTTACTGGCCCAGAGTCAGGTAAACCCCAGAAAGGCGAATGGGGTTGTCTATAAATTGCTTGCAGGCTTACCGCGCAAATGAGTTGTGGATTTGCTTGACGAACTCGAAATTGTTGATGGCATCGCCCCTTAATGCAGGCGTAAAGGGCATTGTAAATTCTTTGAAATGCTGCAGATTCTCGCCAAGCTCGATTCCTTCGATGTTGTTGACAATGTTCAGGAGAGCAACACTCGCGCAAGCATTACTTGCTGTCTAAGCGAAAGATATCAGCCATGGGATATGCGCTTTAGGTGAAGAGGAGCAGACCTGATTCGCAAACCAAAGCCCTTCGGGACAGCTCGCTTCCTGCTTGTTGGGATCATCCTCGCGCCACCGAAACAAGAATACCAACCCGTAAACAGGCTTGCTGATTGCACATAGAGCATTAGCAGTAGATCTCGCGTGTATCAAGACCATTTCACCTTAAGCCTGCCATCATATCCTCATCCAAGGACACAACCTCTTGGACCTTTACTCCCTCGACGCCAAATTCCCGAAGCATTACATTGAATAGAGCCTGGCGAATGATAGGTCAGACCAAGCCATGATAGATTTACCACGACTCACTGGCTCGGATTCTATTTCACAGAAACCATTCCACCGTTCCTTCTCCTGCGTAGTTGCTGAACCACATAAGTCATTGCTAAGGTGGGTAATCCCAGATGATTCCTGGACATTCGACTTCTTTCGGGTCGAATTATGATTCATCCTGTACTGAGGGACCCGCCTATCTAGGCAGTCGGTCCTAGATATTCGAGCGGTTTATTAATAGAGAGAGGCCGGGAGATAGAAGGAAGAAGGATGGACTAACGGCCAGTTTGAGGCCGATTATGATGTGAGTAGGTACCTGGTACCCGGTACCACAGGCCACTGCCAGTGTTGAGCGACAACGCAAGTGCCGGTACTTATACTCATCTCACCGAGCAGCGACGTCTGCACCGCTGATTGGCCGAAGCTCCGGCCGGACGCGACTCCACGCGTTTTTCTCCCTCGCTCTACCTTGATTCTTGCCCTTTAACACTTCGCATCTCCCCTCATCTTGACGAGGACATAGCTGGTCTATTCACATCCCTGGAAGGTCTGCCCTTGAGCTCAGCTCGTATGTCCAGTTAGTGCTCTTTTTTTCTCTTCTTCTCTTTGTCGTTTCCTTGCTTTTTTTGCTTTTTACTCTGAACTAACTCCCTCTCTATCTATCCCCCCCCCCTCTTCTTCATCCCACACACGCCAAACAACAGCTTGATTGCTCCTCTCTGACGGATTATTTTTCCTTCTTTTAGGTTGAAAAGCTATAAATCTCTATTCGCGGAAAGTCCGCGACCACAGCATGCCATGAACGGGACTCCTCGACTCCGCTCTGCCTTTCCTCAAACGCCGCAGACAACGCAAAGAACTCGAGCTTTTAAAACCCCACCGTCTCGGCCGACGCCTCAGGACCCTGGGATACGGAAAGCCTCCACAGGACCGCCAGCTACCCACGATGCGTCTTCGCCGCTTATCCCAACCGGGGTCGTAGATGCCCCATCACAACGTCTCTATGTTGTGGCTTTCTACCTCGCGCTCCATGCATGGCGAGTTTACGAATCTCTGAGCGCCTCCGATGATCTGGATTCCACTTGGCTGTTTCTCAAATGGGCTTCTATCGATGGCGTCTTCCTCTTCGGACTCCAGGCACTTCATATACCTTGGCTGGAATGGACTTTTCCGACGACGCTAGCTGCGTTTCTTCTTCACGCAGTTGGCAATGTGTTTTTAATGTTCCGGATCCCCGTAGGCTCCCCCATCCCTCTATCTACTCCTTCCGTGAACATTTCACTAAATTCCCGACCAGATTCCGCTGGGCGCCTGGTTATCTGGAATGGTCAAAATAGCTTATGATAGGGAGCTATCCATTTCCGAACGAAGTGTCAAACCCGGAGATATTATTCACAATGCATCCCTCATTTTGGGAAAGCAGATAGTCCACATCTTACCGGAGGGGTAAGCTCTTTGTCCTGTTCTTTAAGGACCACCTTGTCCGTGTTGCCATGCCGATTACTGATGAATATAGGTCTGCTGTGCTAAATCCGGATCAAATCCCGCTGTGTATCAACTCGCATGGGAATACTGTCAATCTCCCCATTCGAATAAATCAAACGAATCCGATTGCGGTGGAGCTTTTCCGCCTAGATTTCGACAGCGGGGAGAACGAGACAATCCCTATATCATCGAAACAGTTGAAGCAGATGAAGCAACAGTCGAAACGCGCCCCCGCAGATTCGCCTCGTGATCTTCTTTACCCGATCCGACAGCCTGGAATTTACCGTCTCAAAAGAGTAGTAGATGAGTCCAATCTCGACGTTCACATGCGTATATCCGATGCGCTTGTTGTTTCCTGTCCCCAAGCGCTGATCAAAAGTTCTCCCACGCACAAATGCAAGGGCGAGCTATCGAACTTGGTGCTTACGGTTGAAGGCACCCCGCCCTTGAAAATCAAGTACAGCAGACAGGTGAACCACCTTGACCGGGGCTTTTCCTTCCAGAATATCCAATCAGACCATTTACGTTCACCTCTCATAGGTCAGAGGAACTCGGGTGCCTTGTTCAGTTCCCGGGAGCTGGATGTCTCCTGGGCGCAGAGCCAGGTCATTGAAGTTCCCCTGAACGAGTCGTTGAACGTTGGAGGAGAATGGCTCTACTCAATTGAAGAAGTTCACGACGGTTGCGGGAATGTCGCGAATTACTCGACCCTGTTACTTGAAGGCGGCCAACTACCTGCAAACTCTGTGTCTCAGGCGCATAAATTTGCAGTCCATGAAAGGCCTCGATTGTCCTTGCATGGATGTAACGACCAGCAGTTTTTGCAGGTCGCTCGGGGAGAGAGCGTAGATTTACCTGTCAATTTTCACACTTCGGGCCAAAAATACGCCCAGGACGGCCCTTTCTCTCTTATGTACTCATTCAGTGGCAGAGAGCAGGAGGGTACGGATGATATGCCAAGTAAAGTTCACAAGCTGTCCCTCAAAAGTCTTGACCAGAAACCACAAATCAAGGATCCGGGATGGTACAATTTGGAATACGTATCTAGTCATTTTTGCCCTGGAGAAGTGCTAGAGCCGTCATCTTGCTACTTACACAACCCACCAGAGCCAGACGTCGCCGTCAAGTATGAGAAGATACTTGACAAGTGCGCGAACAATCCAGTTGGCTTATTGGTTGACCTTGACCTCACTGGGTCGCCACCGTTTCGACTTCGATATGTCGTGGAGCACGCAAAGGGTGTTGAGACCAAATCGCAAATCATCGAAGGCCTACGTGCTCAGCTCGATTTTACGCCATCCGAAGCCGGCTTTTACCGGTACCGTTTCCTTGACGTGGCAGACACGATTTATGCGCCTCGGTCCTTGAAGGACAAAATGCCCGTCCTAGAACAAGATGTCAAGCCTCCGGCTTCTGCTCACTTCCTTGATTCGAGTGCTGTGCGCAGGGCCTGTTTCGGCGAGCCGGTAGCCGTGGACGTGGCATTTGTCGGTGAAGCGCCGTGGACCTTGCAGTACGAACTTGTTCACAATGGGAAGAAATCGAAGCATACCTTGGAATCCGAGAGTGAAATTGCTACTATCAAAACCAATAAGCTTGTCGGTGGCGGCGAGCACAGCCTCGTGCTAACAAACGTCAAAGATCTTTCGAACTGCAAACGAAGCCTCAGGGATAACATTAGAATTGACGCCCGCTCAAAGCCCCCACAGGCGTCTTTTGGTGAAATAGAGAAACGCCGAGATTACTCGGCTCTCCAGGACTCGAGAGTTGATATTCCTCTCAGATTAAGTGGCGAGCGACCGTGGGTAGTCAGACTCAAAGAAACAAGCACTGATTCTGCGGTTTTCGAAAAAACCTTCTGGCAGGAAAACAGTGTTCTGTCGGTCAGTCAAGAAGGACAGTATGAGCTCGTCGGGGTAACCGACAGTTCCTGCCCCGGATCCATAGACCAGGCAGCCAAGACCTTCAAGATTTCCTGGATCCCTCGACCGCGTATCACGGCTGTGGATAGCTCTCCCGTCGGGGTCACCAACTCTATTGAGAAGCGAGATGTTTGCCAGGGCGACGATGACAGCCTTGAACTCCGCCTGGCAGGAAACCCGCCGTACAGCGTTCAGTATGAGCAACAACGGAAGACAGGCCGTGGATCGCCTTCTGTGCGTGTGCAGACATTGAAGACCGCTCTACATGCAGCCTCTATGGAAATGGACACTTCCGAAGCTGGTCTCTACACTTATAAATTCCGGGAAGTCGGCGATAGTCTCTACGATCACGACCCTAAGGCCAACCCCGTCGTCGTGACCCAAAAGGTGAACCCTCTCCCATCTGCGCGGTTTGATGCTCCGGGTCATATTTATGGGTTTTGCAAGGAGGACGTTAGCGGCGAAGAGCTGATTCCCATAACCCTTGAGGGGGTTCCGCCATTTTCCCTCGAGATATCCATTAAGCACCATTCGAAGACCAAGGCCGAGATTGTATCAATCCCGAGCATCGGATCAAATCGACACAAGCTTCCTATACCGAGACGTCATCTTGATTTGGGGCAGCACGTCGTCAGCATTCACAAGGTAAGGGATGCACGAGGCTGTCAACGAAGCATTGACTTCGACACATCGTCGGTCAGAGTCGCCGTGTCTGACGTTCCCACAATTATCCCTCTTGAATCCAAGGTTGACTACTGCGTCGGGGAACGGTTGTCCTTCTCGCTTTCCGGTCATGCTCCATTCGATGTGTTCTATACATTTGATGGGGCGTCCAGAAAGGCAAACTCCCGGACCACCGACTTCCGCCGCATCGCAGAGAGACCAGGCGTGTTCACTATAACCGCTGTCAGTGACGGCGCAAGTGGGAAGTGCCAGGCCCACAAGAACATCACGAAAACTATCCACGAAATGCCAAGTGTCCGGATGAGCCGGGGTCAAACCTCTATTATTGATATACACGAGGGCGGGGAGGCAGAGCTACACTTTGAGTTCTGGGGGACACCGCCGTTTGAGTTCACGTATGTTTTATCTTCTCCCTCCCATGATGAACGCGATGGGACTAATTACCCTTGGATTTAGATACATCCGGAGTTCCAACCCCCGAAAAGGCAAGAAGCCAGAGATTCTGGACATCAAGCATGACATCTCTTATGAACACAAGAAAACCATCAGGACCTCAGATGAGGGAACGTATGAGGTTGTGGCGATCAAGGACAAATTTTGCTCCTTCTCTCAGACCCCTGTAGAGAAATCTGAACGATGAGGTATCGGCTCCGGAGGAAGGTAATGCCATTAATGTTCCAAGTTGCTTTTTTTATTTTATGATCTAAATAGATATCTTTTGGAAACTCGATTCCTTCGTTTGTAATTCAAAATATCATCGTTGCATTCACATAGCACCCGGAGTCCGTCTTCCCCGGTAAAGAACATACTATACATTAACCCGAATGCTGCCCTGTCTCGATGCTGTCCACCAGGAGGGTGCCCAGGCGGGAAATCTCATTTAAGATAGCAGCACGATTGATCACAACCACCTCGTCACCCAGTTGCTCGATTTCATCCGACACGCTCGGGGATGTTGAGTATGCCATCTTCAGATTCCAGGTTTTGGGTTTCAAGGTTTGCGGGTTCCAAATCCCAGCAATCGCGTCGCCTTGTTCACCCCCGTAAAAGAAGTGCAGATGTGGGCTGTAGCAGGATTGCAGATCGCGTACGAGGGATTTCACTGCGAAGGCCCTTCGGCTGGCACGGGTAGCGTCCTTCTCTTGTAGATTCTTATACATCGACGGAGCCGAACCACCATCTGAGACCCCCGGCCGAAGGTTGAGAATGAAATCATATGGCGCAAGGGAGGTGTGGAAAATATCAGATATGTTCAGAGCAAACGATTTCTCCCGCGCCAGCTTCACGGCCGCCTTGGCCAAGGTGGACATCCGAGCAGCCACGACCTTGGGGGGCATTTCGTGCTGAGTCCAAGTTACACCCTCCGTGTCAACATCAGAAGCCACGAATAGTACGACGGAGTTCATCGCAGGGTCGACATTACGCCAAGCAGCAAAGCGGGTGCGAATCAATTCCATGGTCTCGTTGTCTAGCTCTCCGCCTAGATCGACCATGAGAGGCTCTTGTTGCCAGTCCCAGCGAGAAATCAAATGAAGGGTTCTGAAAAATCCAACCATAATACTGGACGGAGTCTCCCAGGGAAACGGTTGCGTAAAGGCTCGCACAGCCAACAACTCGATGAGCTCTTCGCTGATGTGGCCTGCAAAAAGATGGCAATCAAACCAGTGTTTCAGGAGACGAATAGTAGGCGACAGTAGAGGAAAGCGGGTGCACAGAGTACGGATGGCCTGGGTTAGACGGGGAGAGTGGACAAATTGACGCTTATACTCTGACAAGGCGTAGGCAACTTCCTGTTTTGCCTGTGAGCGAGGGCCTTTTTCCTTTAGCTGACGTTCCAATAGAGTCTGTTCCCGGTCGTGATGAATCCTTAAGTGGAACGTGACCCCAGATTCGTGAACGATTTCTAGGAAAGCACTATTCAAGATTGGACTCGATTCGTTCTCCAGCCCCACCCTGCATGATGAAGCAGTGCCAGATGATGACAGACAGTCTCCTATCTTGACGAGGAAAGCCGTTTTTGTCATTTGAATTGCCACCAGATCGTCCGGCCAGCGCGTAGAGCTCTCGAACTGGAGAACAACGTCCACCGCCTCCTGCCGTACACCGGAAACGGCCTGGGCATGAAGAGCTGTGTATCGTAAGAAGGGACTGGCTGGGGCTAGATGCCTCACAGTCAGGGGAACTTCGTCCATGCTCTGGACAGATTTCTCCAGGGAATTGAAAGCATCGGAAATGGTTTGGAAAGGCGGGCTGGAATACAACAATACTCCATCGCCTTTGCTGCGAAGCTTTTCATCATATTCATCGCCGATGTATCTTAACTCGCTTTCGGGACAATCGAAATGACGTTGTAGAATATATGTCAGGATCTGGTGCACTATGGAGGATGACGACGGCTGGTCGGACCACACCAAACTTTCCCTAATGCTACCGTCCTTGAAGCGTCTCAGCTCGGCCTTGTCGCCCCAGAAGGACCGGAACGAGGCTGCCTCTTCTTTTTCTTCTGCGAATGGGCCATGATCAACAATACGTGCAGCATTATCAGCATTCAATAATAACCCAACATGAAGGCAAGCGCCTGCTGCTTTCCGGGAAGCTTTAGTATCGACGGGCCATGGATCGGCACGGCTGCAAAAAAGATAGATAAGATCGGCTCGATCATCGAAAGCCCTTTTCAGCACCTCGTAGATCGCACGGTGGTTGTGCGATCCTTGTAAAGCATTGTTACTATTACCCACTGGAAGAGTGGCAATTCGGTCGAACCTAAACAAAGGCTCATTGACCTTGAAGATGAAAACTTTCTCAAAATTGTCATCACGAGATTCGTTCAACATCTTCAAGGTATTTCCGGCTTCGCGACGAAGAAACTCATACGACCACGGCGTCATCTTGTAAAGCACATTCAGGCCCTTCGCACCATCGTACAGCACAGGTCCGTCGTTAGGGGTTGGAAGATCTTGGCAAGATAGGAATAGTGGTTTTGTCAGGTCTCTCCCCGCAATGAATTGAATAGTCGCTTTGAAAAGTTGATAGCTGCTGTACGATTTAAGGAGGACCGGCTTGCCATTGGGACCCCCGCCTTCGAACAAGAGAGACATGAGCGCTGTCCACTCGAATCCTCCAAATCCACCAGCCTGAATCGAGGAACTGAATCCTCGTTGTTGGAGCCAAGTTCGGCCGAGGATACAGCCATCTTTAAAAGATTCACAGTTCCGGGCAGCCGAATATAGCGACTTATGAAACTGTGCCACAGTGGCCTCTGAGCGGAGAGCTGCATTGTAGAATGGCGTGGGTTCTTTTTGCTCTGTCGTTTCCGTTGTTCCCTGTCGAATATTATTCTTCATCGGTAAGGTTCGGGAGATAGGGAACAATGTATCTTCAATTGCCGTGATGATGCGAATTTGTGGCTTTGAAGATTTAGAATCTTTGGGCGTCTCCGCGGGCGTAAGCACGATCTCAGGGCGAAGACTATTGCCATCTTGTAAATCGAATTTGATGTCGAGGCTAAGACCTTTTGTTTCCTTGATACCAGCTGCAAGACAAGCAATGTAGTAGGCCCTCTTGTGGAAGAATCTATAATTGGTATAATCCTTTTCCTGGAAAAGTAGTTTCGGCATGGTCACGGCGAGGTCGACTGTCAAAGACCCTGCCGATTTCGCGCCGGTTCTCAGAGCAAAACTTCCGACAACGTTGACATTAATCGGCTTGGAATATGAGACCGAGTATTTCGTATCTCTGCCAGGGCGAGGCTGGGGGTAGGGGACAATAACGCCATGAGTGTTGCGCAACTCTTTCTCGGCGTCTAAGGGAGCTTTCGCGGGCCTTTCGGGGATGTTTTCAATGGTTTCTTTCAGCTTATGAAGAGTGTCTTGAAGCCTTGAGACTTGCTTGTCATAATTCGGTCTCAAATCCGCAAGTAGGTCGTCCAATTGTAACTTGAAAAGGTTGGACTTGTAGAAGCCGCTAGCCAATGCTATTTCCGCAGAGCGATCGCCTGAATCCCGTTTGTTCATGGTAGAGTTATCTTCTTTGGATTTCGAAAATTGAGGATTCCCGTTTGGTTTTGACGATATGCTCAACTTTCTCCTCTTCGGAGAATGCGACATCCTGGTGGTGTTGAGCCGGACTGCGGAGCAGTATTCCAAATGGTCGATAGAGAGCGCAAAGAGGTAGCTAGAGGATGAGTGTGGAAGGTATCAAGCCAGGTCAAATTGAACTTCTTGCTGACTTGAGCAACAGGGCACTAAACATTTGGATACAATAGTAATTTGGGGACTGTCGTACTTGGAGCTTTTGATTAGAAAAAAAAAATTACAAAACTCCGGGATTTTATCTCCACGTGATTTCGACCGTTCAGATACTCTATAAGTACTCCGTACGCAGGTACTGTAATTTGTATAATTACACTAAGGTACTCCTGGGCTCTAGATATTATATACGATGTATTATACATCTCAGACTTTCAGAATCTGGTAACATGAAGTATGTATGTACATACATACCTACACAGTACATGACCTGGAAGTACCTAACGTACCCGAAAATCCATTATGAGAACTGGAAAATGTGGGTACAGTTCCTATCAGTGATCATTGGCTGAGCTCTTCTACACCTCTCGCCGAAGTCGCTCTCTCTTCCCCGCCATTACTCATTACCCATTACCTATCTTCCTGCTCAACTATCTGTCTCTCCAGCTGCTTTATTATTCAATTATCCCTCATTGAAGCTCCAATCCCGAAAATTTTGCGCCGAGATCCCCCCCAAACACCTAAATTATAATTTTATCCACAATGCTCCAGGACGCGGGGGGCACTGTTCCCCCTAACACCGACCATGTTCGTTGAAGCCCCTCATCGTACCCTTTTTTTTTCACTCTCCCTTCCCTCCTTCAAATTGACTGTCTTATGCCTGAAGAATGTTTTCCATCCCCGATTCCTGTCTTTGAAGACTTCAGGATCTGTGCGGATTGCTCTTGGAGTTCTAGCACTAGCTTGCTTTCTGAACAATTGATGTCAAATTGCTAACTAAGAACAAGGCAGTCAGTGTGTCGCTGCCAACATGGAAAGACAATGTCGCCTATGAAGAAGGAGAACCCTGGCTTATCAACAAGATGCAATGTGGCTATCCTCGATTTTTTGTGCATCCGATCATCCAGGAGCTAGCAAAGGAGGTGGTGCTACGCCACGGAAAGCCAGACACAGAAACTGTCATGCTGTTCCCGTCCCCTAATACGGCACGAGTCTGCTATTCGTTTTTCCTTTCGAGATTATCCGGCGCCGAATCGCAAAATGTTCGTATAGTGGATCTTGCTCCCCCTCCTCACACGGAAACCGACTCCCCTACTGTCACCTCGCGTTTGTCGGGTGTAATATTTCCAAAGGAGTATTTCCCAATTGCCAAGCAAGTGTGGCAGCACACTGGAAGTGGTGTATCAAGTCGCCGAGGTGAATTCTGTCTTGGCGCTTTGCGAGATGGCTACCTGCAGGAGAAAAAGGACATTGGCTTGGAAACGACAGCACCAAGAATTTGCAAGGGCCCACGGAGGTACCAAGGAAAGGACTCGGCCACCGAACTCGTTCGAGGGATAGGGTCACAGTCCACGGCACCGAATCCATCCGCCGCACCCAATGGATCACAGGAAGGGCGCGAATATGCTCAGTTCATTGAAGAACGGTTTGGCCGGAATCTAAGCACCTCTCTATCCCAACAAGCCAAATTGGCCGTTCGCAAACGGATAGCAGGCGTTCTAACTGCAGATGTCGATCTGAGCGAAGCTCTGCAAAAGACTGCCGGGGTAGGTAGAGTAGCAGGTTTGAGCGAGTCTGACGTTTATGCCTTTCCAACAGGCATGAACGCTATCTTTAGTACGCATCAGATGCTACTTAGTTCAAGGGGTGCTATGAAAAGCGTGTGCTTTGGATTTCCATACATTGACACACTAAAAACTCTGGAGAAATGGGGACCCGGCTGCTTATTCTACGGACACGGCTCATCTGAGGATCTAGATGACTTGGAGTCGCGTTTAAATAATGATGAAAGGTTCCTGGCGCTTTTCACCGAGTTTCCTGGAAATCCACTACTGAAATCGCCTGACCTTCGACGGATTCGTGCCCTCGCTGATAAATATGACTTCGCGGTTGTTGTAGATGAGACGGTGGGCAACTTTCTCAATGTCAATGTTCTACCATACGCCGACGTCGTCGTCAGCAGTCTGACAAAAATATTCAGTGGGGATAGCAATGTCATGGGAGGAAGTGCTGTTCTCAACCCTCATGCTCGGCACTATCAAGCATTGAAGGAAACGTTTTCTCGAGAATATGAGGATAACCTGTGGGCAGAGGATGCTGTTTTCCTGGAAAGGAACAGTCGTGATTTTGTGTCCAGGATTGAAAAAATTAACACAACCACAGAGGAGATAACAGAGATGTTAAGGAACTCGTCGCTCGGTAAGCTCTCGTCGGTATCTAGTCGACCTAATTCTAACTTGTCTTTCCGTGCAGTTAAACAAGTTTATTATCCGAAATACAGCCAATCGAAGCCATTTTATGATGCGTTTCGTACTCCTAATGGTGGTTATGGCGGTCTCTTCTCTGTCACCTTCCATTCAACAGCTGCTGCGGCCGCTTTCTTCGATGCCCTTGAGGTCCTGAAAGGGCCTAGCCTTGGCACAAATTTTACCTTGGGGTAGGTTTGAATCCATTATCAATATTTCGTTTGACGAGCATATCCTAATATCTACACAGCTCGCCATACACCCTTCTAGCCCACTATAGCGAACTTGACTGGGTATGTGTGAAGAGGGAAACCCGCCGAAGCTATTCCCCTCCCTTTTCCCCATTACTTCAGTCAGATATACTAACCGGTCCGTGCAGGCGAAATCCTTTGGGGTGGAATTTGACTTGGTCAGGATAAGTGTTGGCCTGGAAGACATACCGGATCTCCGTGGCCGAATCCAAAAAGCCCTAGATGCTGCGGCAAGTGCTCAGGCATAGATGATTTGACGATTTTGGTGCAGGAAATGAATTGTTTATGAAGAAAAATCAAGTCTACATGACGAATACCTCGCTAAGCTGCAACGGAAGCAAATCTATCCGGAGGGGATGCAACCATGGGTATACAGCTTCATATTGGCTGATGTAGTACAGTGATGGCGATTCGAGAGGCAAAAGAATAGAAATTAGAAATAAAAATGAGTAAATTCAGGATACACAATAGGTGTGGCAAAGGTGAATTTCTATGAGCAATTGTTGCTGTATATCCCTATAGCAGCCGGTTTGCTTTACTAAATTTCTCTTTCGAAATGGACGGTTTGCAGCCGTAGTCCCTGAGCTATAGAACTGCCTAAGGTACCTGGTAGTAAGGTACCTAGATACATACATACATACAGTACCTAGGTACTGTATTATATATGTGGTACAGGGCATGAATACATACTACCTACCCGTGGTGTGTAGGTATGTAAGATAGTGATGGTTACACGTACATGTCCCTAACACCCGGTATTGTCACTCCTTCTCTGTCACGAG
Source organism: Aspergillus affinis (assembly GCF_023601865.1). Taxonomy (NCBI): domain Eukaryota; kingdom Fungi; phylum Ascomycota; class Eurotiomycetes; order Eurotiales; family Aspergillaceae; genus Aspergillus; species Aspergillus affinis. Next base: position 148,802 of record NW_026515832.1, read on the forward strand.
ACTTGTGCGGCTTGAGAGAAAAGTCCATCTCAAAACTTACTCCGGTCCTTTAGCCAACCCATCTCAATTCCCATCTGCCATTGAATCAAAGCATGCTACGAACATAAACCAATCTGTGACTGTATGGACTTTACATACGCATTCCGTCCTTTTCCCTTCCTGTCAATGAAATAAAGAAGTCTGAAAATGCTAACTGTTGGATCTGGCTATTGTAGTTATCCTGGACGCAACTAACTGATCCTCGACCCTCTTAATCACCCTTTGTGTCCCTGCGCGGCAATTTGTTATTGCTGTCTATATTCACAATGGTTGCATCTATCATCGTGCCCAAGAGGCCCGTAGTCGCCTTGCCGTTCCTTCTTCCTTCCTGCCACCCTGTGGCTCTCGAGTCGCAGCGGAGTCAGTCTTCGTACGCACGCACCAAACAACGCCTGCGCGTTAAACCAGATGCTTCGTTCGGCTCGCCGACCAACCAGCTATACGACAATATCATCCATAACCCACCCTCCAGTGCACCTTCGGTTTACCACACACCATCGAAATTTCTCCCCTTGGATGATGCACGAAGAACGCTACGCGCTCCTTCTGGTGTTAAAGATCAGGGACCCGAGGAACTACCTTCCGTGTTCAAATCAACTACTCAGAAAAAATACCACCTGAAGCCGTCGGACATCGAGGAAATTCGTCAGCTTCGACTCAGTGATCCTATGACGTGGAGCCGGTGGAAACTGGCCAAGCGCTTCGATTGTTCTCCCATGTTCATTGCAATGGTATGCGAAGCCGGCCCGCAGAAGAAAGAGATCCAGCGACAAGTTTTGGAGGCAGTGCAGTCGCGATGGGGTATAAAACGTCGGATGGCCAGGGAGGACCGCCAGCTCCGAAAGGAGACCTGGGGAAGAAGCGAATAAAAGCCACATCCCAAGAATGGCATATTCATTTAACTGCGAATAATCTTCTTCTCTAACATTTTCATTATCTCACCTTTCATGAATGGCTCTGTGACTCGAAACCCCGGTCTTGAACTTTGCTTTGCTCAAGGGGGTGGTGATACTTGTGTATAAAATCCTGTATTTTAGCAATTCTTGCAACTTGTCTAGATTCAAATCTTATAACTGCCAGTGTTGATGCCTTCGTTATATTTATATTTAGTGGTAGTTTCAGCAACAACAAATCGGCGGTTGGGTAGGTACGGAGTACTTACTACTGCCACAAAGAAGGTAGGTAGTTAATTAAATAAGCCCGCACCGACTTTATCTGCCTATCAGCGTTTCCGTGTTGATTTGTAGCGCTTAGATGCGGCTAAGGTCAGCTCATAATCCTGAGATATGATGTAGGTTTTTTTTTTTTTTTTCTTTTTGGTCTCTTTTCCTCTCTTACTGGTCCCCGCTCTTGAGCTAGGTAGCAATCGCCTCGGGGGTACTTTGATTTTCTTCCGCAGCTGACCAAATGCCCCTCCCCCTCCGTCGTATCCCGGCGACAATTGGAGGATTTAAGTCCTATTTACATTTTCCTCCTTCCCCACGGAGCTGTTTGACATCTCAACTTTTCCCTACGAATATCTCTCGTCTTCCTTTCCGTCGTTCATTCTACGGAAATATCAGTGATCGGAAAATGGCGCCTCAACTTGAACCTTTTTTCCAGCAGTATGTGTTTTGCCCTTCTTCTTTACCCTCTCTGCCTCATTCTCTCTCCCCTCATTCCCCCTCTTCCCTGCCTTCCCTGCGACGCTGCAGAGAGCGTATGAGGGCAGGTCCTATTAATAATTGCGGTACATATACTGATTTGCCAACTATTACCCAGGGTTGACAATCTGTCACCTTCTTTCATTGACCGTACGTCTATTGGTTGTCGAAGCTTTTCTCTCGAATTAGACTAACGGGGATTTTAATCGTGTACAAGGGTTGCGAAAAGCTGTTGCTATCCCGTCCGTCTCTGCCCAGGATGAGAACCGAAAGGATGTTTTCAGAGTAAGTCGTCGTCAAATGTCCGTATCATAACACAAGGACCAGTCGCTCATCCATTCGACTTGGCTTGAAGATGGCAGAATTCTTGGCCTCGGAGCTCAAAGCCCTAGGAGCTGAGGTGGAGCAACGACCGCTCGGCAAACAGCCGGGAAAAGAGCATCTCGACCTTCCCCCAGTGGTCATCGCGCGTTACGGCAACGACAAGAACAAGCGGACCATCCTGGTCTACGGCCACTACGACGTGCAGCCTGCTTTGAAGGAAGATGGCTGGGCTACGGAGCCTTTCGAGTTGACGGAGGATAGCCAAGGAAGGATGTACGGTCGTGGAAGCACCGACGACAAGGGCCCTGTTTTGGGTTGGCTCAACGTGATTGAAGCGCACAAGAAAGCCGGAATCGAGCTACCTGTGAACCTTCTTTGCTGCTTTGAGGGAATGGAAGAGTATGGCTCAGAAGGTTTGGAGGAGTTTATCCAAGCCGAGAGCAAGAAATTCTTCAAGGATGCCGATGCCGTTTGCATCTCCGATAACTACTGGCTTGGTACCGAAAAGCCGTGCCTTACTTACGGGTTGCGAGGCTGTAACTATTACTCCATCAGTGTCTCGGGTCCTGCCCAGGACTTGCACAGTGGAGTCTTTGGTGGCTCTGCGCATGAGCCGATGACTGACCTTGTCCAAATTCTGTCCAAACTTGTCGATACGCACGGCAGAATCTTGGTGCCCGGACTCATGGACCTCGTCGAGCCATTATCGGAGGAAGAGAAACTCCTGTACCCCAATATCAGCTACACCATGGAGAATCTGCACGAGTCATTGGGCAGCGAAACTGGCATCCACCCGACCAAAGAGGAAACCCTCATGGCCCGGTGGAGATACCCATCTTTGTCTATCCACGGCGTTGAAGGTGCATACTCGGCTCCCGGGGCCAAAACAGTCATCCCGGCCAAAGTCATCGGCAAATTCTCCATTCGTACTGTCCCCAACATGGAAAGCGCCGATGTCAACAAGCTCGTTTTCGATTACATCCGAGCAGAATTCGCCAAGCTTAACAGCAAGAACACCATGGATGTTTGGCTCCAGCACGACGGAAAGTGGTGGGTTGCCAGCCCGAAACATTGGAACTTCTCGGCTGCCAGCAAGGCCGTGAAGCAAGTATTTGGCGTTGAGCCAGACATGACCCGTGAAGGTGGCAGGTATGTTTTCCAGCAACAGTTTCGTCCTTTCTGTGGAATCATCGTTGCATGATGAAATTGACTCGAGATTATAGCATTCCCGTCACTCTGAGCTTTGAACAAGCAACGGGTAAAAACGTTCTGCTTTTGCCTATGGGCAGCTCAACAGACGCAGCTCACTCCATCAACGAGAAGCTCGATAGAAGGAACTATATTGAAGGCTCCAAGCTGCTTGGTGCCTATCTGCATTACGTTGCGGAGGAGCCCACGGATGCTTAAGTCACTCGCCAGCGGCTGCAGGTTCGACATGAGGAAGCGTAGATTCCTTTCGGTAGACAGGTATCTTGATGGGGCTCACCAAAAAGGTCAAAATCATGACTATATGTCGCTCTACAGTGTAGGTTTTCTACAGTCTTCGGGGTTACGAGATGTATCTATACGGTCTTAAATTGAACATTTACACCAAGCGCTGTACTTGACACTTCCTGTTTTAAATTCTACGTAGGATATGCATGGTACAATTATCTATTTTGCATTTAAGAAGTCAGTATTGATTCCATTGGGAGCGGGGCTGCGCAGACCTACTCATATACCTAGCACTCCGTAGTACTCCGTAAGGGCGGATCGATAACGAACGCGCGGAAGTTCGCGTGGGACCGCGACCACGCGACAAGGCCTCCCTCCGCCCACTTGCGGTCTCATTAGCCCAACCGACAACAAAGGCAACCAACTGTTTGAGCATGCTATAGCCTGGGTGCTACTGAAGCCCTGCTCTAACGTTTCTTTGCCAGTCTTTCTTTTTGCTCTCTTCTAGCTCCACCTTGCGTGACTATGAATAACTTTAATCGCCTGTTCTAGTCCTGTCGCGTTTTCTAAATGCCGTCTCTAAAGCGCCCTCAAGCGTCCCTACGGACCACAGACTCTGATGACGAGAGCGAATCGGGTGCCTCCTCTACCCATCATTACTCGGTATGCAATCGTTGCGACGGGCTTTCATTTTTTTTAACAACGAATTAACATTCAAGCAAAGCAAAAACGCATTCGGAGATCGAACTCCCTGGCCACAGATGACAACAGTGGGGCCAGTGCCGATGACGATGAAGGACTCGATACTGGCTTGATAAACGAGGCTCTTGGTGATGAGGAAGATGACCTGGAGCTACGTGCGACGCAGGTGATCCAGGAAAAGTACTCTTTTGCCAGTGATGAGCCAAATGTGCCTGCCGAACACGGCATCCTTGAGCGGGTGGAATGCTATAACTTCATGTGCCATGATCGCTTCTATGTCGAGCTAGGTCCGTTGATAAATTTTATCGTTGGAAAGAATGGCAGTGGAAAAAGTGCAGTCCTTACTGCTATCACACTCTGCCTCGGTGGAAAAGCATCCGCCACGAATCGGGGTCAGAGTTTGAAAAGCTTCATCAAAGAAGGAAAAGAGTATGTCAGTCCACTGGGATTTCATTTGGCCCGAATTCTAATGTCGAACCAAGGACGGCTACAATCGTTGTACGAATCAAGAACCAAGGCGATGGTGCTTATATGCCGGACGACTACGGGAAAGCGATCGTCGTAGAACGCCATTTTACGAAGAACGGCACCAGTGGCTTCAAGATAAAAGCTGAGAACGGACGCATAGTTTCCACGAAAAAAGCAGAGCTGGACTCCATTATTGACTTTTTCACTTTGCAATTCGACAATCCGATGAATGTGCTCTCACAGGACATGGCTCGTCAATTCCTTAGCTCATCAAGCCCTGCTGAGAAGTACAAGTTCTTCGTAAAGGGAGTTCAATTAGAACAACTTGACCAAGACTATCGACTGATCGAGGAGTCTGCGGATCAGATAGAAGAAAAGCTCAGGAACAGGGAGCAAGACATTGCGATCTTGAAAAACCGCAGGGATGTGGCAAAACAAAAGCTTGATATATCTGATCAGCATGAATCTCTCCGGAATCGGCTCCGGAATACCCGAAGTCAGATGGCTTGGGCGCAAGTTGAAGAGCAAGAACAGGTGAATTTTTTCTTCGCGAAAGTATCTGAGCCCCTTTCTAAATTTACGACAGATGAAAAGTTCCCTTGACGATGAACTCGATCGCTCCCGCGATAGGATAACAGTCGCCGAAACTGAATTGCAAGAGTTTGATGCAGCTATTCGGGCAGCTGAGAGTGAAATCGAAGCTGCCTCCGAGTATGCTCAGCAAGCCAAGCAGAGAGTCGACGATGCAGAGACGGAGAAGGAGGAAATCAAGTCCGGGTGGGAGACCAAACTGAGCGAACGACATGACCTTCAGGTGCTTCACATAATTAAATCTCTGTTACTGCATGTACTAACAGTTATACACAGGCTGAGCAACGTAAGATAAGAGAATATCTGAAGGCAGCAGAATCACGAATCAGTGAAACGCAACAGAAGATCAGCGATGAAAATCAGCGATTGGCCGAGCTTCATGGGGGAAGTTATACTTGGAAACAAGAACAATTAAAGGAGGTTCAAAACGAGGCTGCCCTGCTTCGAGAACAGCTTGAGGAGCACCAAAGCGAACATGGTCGCCTCGTTAAAGAACTTGAAGAAGCCAACAAGGCAGTTGATAGGGCATCTGCGCCAATCAACAAAGCCAAAGTAGACGTGGAGCAGGCTGAAGCTCGTTTGAAGAGTCTCAGCGAAGAAGGGGGGGTTAGAAACTCGGGGTTTCATGCAAAAATGCCCACTCTCCTCAAGGCAATTCACCAGGAACGAGCATTCAATAAACAGCCTGTTGGACCCATGGGGTACCATGTGAGTCTGTTGAAGCCCGAATGGTCATCGATACTCGAGAACTCTTTTGGCACAACCTTGAACAGTTTCGTTGTCACGTCGAAAAGAGACATGAATCTGCTTTCGAGGATCATGGAAAGGGTCAATTGCGTGTGTCCAATATTCATAGGGAGCGACGGGGCTCTTGATACATCGCAAAACGAGCCAGACCCTCACTTTGACACGGCCTTACGAATCCTCCAAATCGACAATGAATTAGTCCGCCGACAACTGATAATCAACCATGGTATAGACCAGATGCTATTGATTGAAAGACTGGAAGACGCATCTGCTGTTCTGTTCGATGGACAAAGGCCCAAGTATGTAAAGCGCTGTTATTGTATTGATCGAGCAGACAGACGGCGTGGCATTCATCTCTCTTACAGTAGCACTGGCGAGCCAAGTCAGGCCCCTGTATCGGCGTACAACGGAAACCCGCGGATGAAGTCTGACTTAGCTTCCCAGATCACAATTCAGCGCGACGTGGTGTCGGATCTGAGACGCAATCTAAATAATCTAGAGAACCAACTCCGCCTTGCTCGGTCACAATCGGAGAGTTGCAAGCAAGCTCGTACAAGACACGAAAGAACAACGGCTGACTTACGCGTTTCCATACAACAAAAAGAGGATCTTGTCGAAGAACTTTCAGCTGCACTTGAGAAAGAGTCGGCAGAAGATGGACATCTTGATGTGCTGCGGACCACTCTTGAAGAGGCCGAAGAAGAGAAACGTCTTAACTCGGGATCGTTACAGGACAGCGTCAGTGCTATGGAAACAATGATGAAGGAGTTAAAAGCAACAAAACAACAGCTCGCCGCGAAAGATGCCCAGATTGAGGCTTTAGCGGAACAACTCCGAGTTGCTCGGAGCGAGGAACTCCTAGGTACAGAAAAGCGCCGGGGCATCATCAGCGACAAGAATGTTGCCCTTGATCGAATTCAAGATTTGAAGCGAGAAAGCGAAAAAGTCGGTCGTGAACAAGAAGAGGCTGCTGCCCGCATCCTTGATTACAGTGAGAAAGCTAGTCTCGTTTCACCACGAGTAGTCATCCCCGAAGGTGAAACACCTTCCAGTTTGGACAGAAAGCTGGAGAAGCTTCATAACGATGAACAGCGCTACAATCAGCAGTAAGTTCTCCCCTATGAAGTATGCGTGTCGGCTTCTAAATAAAGCTCTAGGTTAGGAGCATCTCGTGATGAGATTGCCGCTGAAGCCGAGAGAACGGCCGCTGATCATGAGCGAGCATTGAGACAAGTACGAGAGTTCAAACTGCTTGCAGATGTAAGTTGACTTGAACATCCATTCCCCGTAGGGAGAAAAAAAGACAGGAACAGGGGAAGAGGAGGGGGTTGACCCTTTACCGCAAGACCGCGGTGCTAACGCAGAAGCTCTAAACAGGTTCTCAAAGCAACTCTCGAGTACCGTCAAAAGCGTTGGAAAATCTTCAGGTCACATATTTCGTCCCGCGCTAAAGCTCAATTCACATACCTTTTAAGTGAAAGGAGCTTCCGAGGCCGACTCTTAACCGACCATGAAAACAAACTACTTGATCTACAGGTTTGTTGCTTTTATTGCTCTCGATACCACCGTTGTTATGGTTAGCTAACGACGCATTATAGGTCGAGCCTGATATTACGAAAGACAGCACTGGTCGTGGTGCCAAAACTCTCTCCGGTGGTGAGAAATCGTTCTCCCAAGTTTGCCTACTCTTGGCACTTTGGGAGGCCATGGGATCTCCAATCCGCTGTTTAGATGAGTTGTAAGCCGGAAGAAAATCCCACAACAGACAACGCTAACCCGTCAATCTACAGTGATGTGTACATGGACCACATCAATAGAAAAATGGCCATTGACATGCTTGTAAGGGAAGCTCCTTATCCCGGACCCAAGGTGATTTGCTGAACGGATTTTCTACAGATGCTCGCTGCGAGGCGGTCAATTGGACGGCAATTTATTCTTATCACGCCAGGCTCAAGAGCTGAAATCAGCTTAGCACCTGACGTTCGAGTCAAAGAGTGAGTAAGCCCCGAGTAGACCGAGGACGTCATAGCTAAAAATATATTCTTTAGGTTGGCTGAACCCGAGCGAGGGCAGACCAGGTTGTCGTTTCGACCTTGATCAGGATGTTGGTGTTGTGTGGGCACCAGAAGATCTGCATCATCATGAATGACCAATCTAGAAATGAAATGTAGAAAAACTCCATCCAACCTACCTTAAGATATGTAGGTACTCCGTAGGAATGTACTGTGTACCGTACCGTACCCAGTTCCATGCATAAGTGCATAACTATGTATGTACTGTAGCCTTGTTCTGGTACTGTATGGTATATACATAACCCTACCGACCACATTACAATGAAAGAGAGGTCGGCAGAGAAAAATCGGGCGGTGGGAGCCTTGTTACCGCTTCCAGCGCAAGTAACGTTAATTAACTAGTTCCCTTCCGTTATTCATTTCCTCCCTTCAGTAATTGAGATCGAGCTTCTACCTCACTCTAATTCCCCTCCCCAAAAAGTCACCACTCTACAATCACCGCTTGACCAGAAACCACCACAATCTCCTCCATCCGCTTCTATCTCGATACCAACTTGAAAACCAGTACAAATATTATCTGCCTCACTTCCCGACAGATTCCTTTGCTTGACCTTCGAGGCCATTATTGATTGCCCATCGCAAAGACCTAACTTGCGTGCACGTGCAGCACGGTCGAGTCCACTTCCTTCTTTGTCTGCCTCTTCACATCTACGACTGTTCGTTTTGTTGGCAAACCCTGCTCACCAAGCCACCTATTCACCGCAATCTCGTTCATTATTCTTCACTTTCTCTGCGTTATACCTTGGAATCAACATCATCGAGACAGATAAAATACCTCTCTCAACTTTCGCCAATCTAAAGAATCGATCATCATGGCCGATGCTCTTGCCTCACAATTGAACAATACAAGCTTAGGGTATGTCATTCTCGGTGTTGTTTACCGGTGCGAAAATCTTCTAACATTGTTGCATTAGAGAAGCAAACTCGGAAGGGAAATGGAAAGAGCAAATCAAAGCCCCTGTTAAAGATGGAAGGCCGCAAACTGAGGTTTGATCCGCTCCGGACTTGATTGCTCTACCCCAGTCCAATTAACTGGGACTTAGGATGTCACTGCTACCAAAGGACTCGAATTCGAAGACTTTTATATCAAACGCGAGCTTATGATGGGCATTTTCGAGGCTGGCTTCGAAAAGCCTTCGCCAATTCAAGAAGAAACGATCCCGGTTGCCCTCACTGGCCGAGATATCCTGGCGCGAGCGAAGAATGGCACAGGAAAAACGGCAGCTTTCGTCATCCCTACCTTGGAGCGCATCAACCCTAAGAGCACAAAAACACAGGCCTTGATCCTAGTTCCGACAAGAGAGTTGGCACTTCAAACATCTCATGTTTGCAAAACTCTAGGAAAGCATGTGGGAATCAATGTCATGGTAACTACTGGAGGAACTGGCCTGATGGATGACATCATCAGATTGAATGATGCTGTCCATATTCTTGTTGGAACTCCGGGAAGAGTATTGGACCTGGCCAGCAAAGGGGTTGCCGATTTGTCGCAATGCCCTACCTTTGTCATGGATGAGGCCGACAAATTGTTGTCGCCTGAATTTACCCCCGTTATCGAGCAGCTCCTTTCCTTCCACCCCAAAGATCGTCAGGTCATGCTCTTCAGTGCCACATTCCCTTTGATTGTGAAGTCATTCAAGGTAAATCTTACATGTTATCCTCGTGCGCTTTGGTTGGCTGACGGTTGAAATCACAGGATAAACACATGCGCAATCCCTACGAAATCAACCTGATGGACGAACTCACTCTCCGCGGTATCACTCAGTACTATGCATTTGTTGAGGAGAAACAAAAAGTCCACTGTCTGAATACACTCTTCTCCAAGTTGCAAATCAACCAGTCGATCATTTTCTGCAACTCAACGAATCGAGTTGAACTACTTGCCAAAAAAATCACAGAGTTGGGTTATTCCTGTTTCTACTCACACGCCAGAATGCTCCAACAACACCGCAACCGGGTTTTCCACGACTTCCGAAACGGTGTCTGCCGCAACCTTGTCTGCTCTGACTTGCTGACCCGTGGTATTGATATCCAAGCTGTAAATGTCGTCATTAACTTTGACTTCCCTAAAAACGCCGAGACTTACCTTCACCGAATTGGTCGGTCCGGTCGTTTCGGGCACTTGGGTCTCGCGATTAATCTGATCAATTGGGATGACCGGTTCAATCTGTATAAGATTGAGCAAGAACTGGGGACTGAAATCCAGCCCATTCCGCAAAACATCGACAAGAAGCTCTATGTATACGACTCGCCGGACACCATTCCTCGCCCTATTGCAAATCCTACACCGGCAAACCAGGCAGCAAGCACAGCTTATAATCAGGGCCCTTCGGACCGTCGCCACAACCATCACTCCAATGGCAATCACTATCAATTTAGCCGAGGGCGAGGCTCATACCGAGGAGGTCGCGGGCAGGGTCAGCGCCGCAATGTGCAGAATGAAACAAATAAGCTCAATGCGCCTCACAGTCAGCAGCAGGGGGGTAAACCCCCGGCAACCCAGGTTTCTTAGAAAAGGAGAGCCACCGTGTGTGTCGAGCAAGCCTTGTTACACCTCTGACATGCTAGCTCATGTTCTGGCCCGCAAGACATTGTTCATCGATTCCTTCCAGCCCAACTTTTACTGGACTGAACAAACTCATATTCGCTTCCTCAAATCTTATTTTTGTTCCAGTGGCATGATAAATATGATGTGATCTGTATCATACTCCACTTGTTATATCTTCCATTCCGCCCTTCCTCTTGAAGTCGTTTATCTTACCCCTCCATTTGCTATTCAGTTTTTCCTCCCCTACCCCTCGGAGTCCATCTCGTTCTGGTCATTTTACAGCAACGTTTTCCATGAGGCTGCGTTATCGACCCTTCAGCTTTGTACATATGATGATTCATCACCGCATTCTGTGTTTGCCGGAGCACAATTGGCGTTTTTCATGACATTTCTGGCGTTTGGAAGTGGTGTTCGGGTGAAATCCATCGGCCAGTCGTCACTTTCTTCCACTCAGGTTTCGGAGTTTTTCGTCGTGCTCTGCTTCCTATGTTATATTGTTCTGGGTTGTTTCCAAGGTTCTTCACCGGAATGGCCAAGACCATGGGGATTCCCGAGCAATCTTCTACGTTCTTGTGCTTGTTTCAATGCTACTCACTGCTATCCTTTCGCGTCAGGCGCCTCTACACCTGGTTGTTTTGACTCTCCGCCTCTTCTCTCTATGTGCCTTCCCTTACTGTTGCTCGCCCCGTTCGGGTACTTTGGCAACCATAAAGGATTTCCCGGGTGTGCTTCGGATTCTTACAGCTTGTACGCTGATTACGCCTCGACCTGATCAGGGAAATTCTACACTTCAACCATTGGCGTTTAGTCTACTCCTGGAGTGTGACTGTCTGACTCTGCGCCTTGTCGTTTGTGCAATCTTTCTCCGCAACAAGATCATCGAACTTGATATTGGGATGAAGGGGCCAAGGGAGCCACCGTCGGGCGTGAGGACCCTCATTTGGGATCCAAGCAGGTCCGCGGGCAAAAGGCAGGAGAGGTCGACCGTCATTATTTTTTGAAGAGAAAAGAAAAAGAAAAAAGAAAAAAAGAAGAAACAACATGAAGAAAACCGGAAAAAGAAGGGGGATTTTCGAGTTGGTTCATATGCTGCCACTTCGGGACAGACGGTATTAGTAGACCCATACTAGTATTTAGGTAGCATCAAACCAATGCAATGGCAAATGAATCCCCCGAAGTGACGTTCTTGTTCTTATGAGCCCAGTAATTCAACGCACGAAACTATGGAGATGGAAAGCCCGCCGAGAGTTGCATGAGGTGTCTTTCTTGCCTTCCGTATCGAAGTCGGCCTGGCGCCCGCCGGACTTCGGGTGCGCCCCCTGCTCTTCCATCTCCGCGCCTGTCCTTGTCTTGCCCCGGCTTTGCATGCACAATGTCTGCTACAGAGAAAGATCAAAATCGCAAAGTATGTCAGCCTGGGGAGGTGCTCTCCCGAAATTATCTCTCTAAATTCAGCCTCTGACCTTCCAATTACGGTATACAGCCCAGCGCTCTGCGGTCTATCATCGCCGGCTCGAGTGCGGGTGCGGTAGAAATCGGTAAGAACCACTGGCGTCATTGTGGTTAACAAGCGAATGCTAAACACTCGTCTACAGCAATCACATATCCAGCAGAATGTACAGTCTTGACCAATCCGCGGTTATTTGGGCTTAACTAATAGACATATGCTGAAGTCGCAAAGACCCGGTCGCAACTCAATCGCAGACTACATGATTCCAAGAAATTACCATGGCCGCCGTTCGGCAAGCAGTGGTATGCCGGCTGCACCACATTGATCATAGGGAACTCTCTTAAGGCTGGCATTCGTGAGTTTTACCTAGCCCTGTCGTATATCGTCATACTCACGGCGTCATTTGTGCACAGGGTTTGTTGCTTTCGACAAGATCAAATCTCTCTTGCAAGATGAAAATGGCAAGATCTCCGGCCCAAGGACCGTGATTGCCGGGTTTGGGGCTGGATTTACCGAGTCTCTTTTGGCGGTGACACCGTTTGAGAGCATAAAGACTCAATTGTCCGTTACCATCACGAATAAGTCTCCTCTCGGCCCTGCCGACTTACATGGGCGAAGACGGCCGAAGAAGATCAAAGATAGTGCTGACAGTGGAATCAATACAGGATTGATGACCGGAAATCCGCAAACCCTCGTATGCGCGGTTTCTTACATGGCAGTAAGGTGATTTTTCAGGAGCGAGGCATTCGCGGCTTTTTCCAGGGATTTGTGCCTACAACGGCTAGGCAGGCAGCCAATTCGGCGACAAGGTTTTCAAGTTACACCATGTTGAAGCAGATGGCGGAGGGCTACGTTGCACCGGGTGAAAAGCTAGGAACCGCGAGTACCTTCGCCATTGGTGGCATTGCGGGCCTTATAACAGTGTTCGTCAACATTTACCCCTCCTCCGGCTGAGTTGAACAGGCCCCGTGCTGCCTGTGAATGCTAACGTTGTTTCTACAGCTATGTCACCCAACCCCTTGATACCGTTAAAACCAGGTTAGTGACTAAAACTTAAGGAGACTCTCGCGTTGCTAGGCACTGACCAGAATTAGGATGCAATCGCTCGAGGCGAGCAAGAACTACAAGAACAGCTTCGTCTGTGCGGCGAGAATTTTCAAGGATGAGGGGGTTTTCACACTGTGGTCGGGAGCCATGCCTCGACTAGCAAGGCTAATTTTGAGTGGAGGAATAGTGTTCACGATGTCTGTCCAGCCTAAGTCTAGTCTATGCTCTCGTTCTCTGGCTAACAGGTTCACTATACTAGGTATGAAAAGACGATGGAGGCGCTGGACACCGTCGACCCGGACAGGAAGTATATCTAACACTATTAGAGAGAAACAAAATATAGAGTCAGTTATACGCGCCGCGAACGATATTTTAAGACAGTCGCAACAATCCGTACATGACGTCCTCCCGACATCAGCAAAACACGCATCTTATTGTCGGGTAAAAGCATTAGAGTGTAGGAGAGTTGTTGGCACAGAGGCCCGGTGTCTCTATTTCTTCTTAGGGGCGTTCTTTGCTAACTCTTCAGCGGCCAAGGCTGATATCTCTTGGTCAGTAAGCCAGGCCCGTACACTATCCATAACAGTATCAAGTCCTTCGCCACCGTCCAAGATGCCATCCAAGTTATGAACGGTGATGCCACTGCGGTGATCCGTACAGCGATTCTGCCCATAGTTGTATGTGCGGATCTTATCACCACGGCCCATTCGGGCTACGCCCCCCAATATTCCTCTTCTCATCTCCATCATCTCTTGCTCCCTCGCCGTTTGCCTAGCTTCTGCCAACCTCGCTCGCAAAATTTGCCATGCTTTCTTACGGTTAGCATGTTGCGATCGGGATTCCTGCATTGAGACAGCAATTCCTGTCGGTATATGAGTCAAACGAATGGCTGATTCCGTCTTATTCACATGCTGTCCGCCGGCACCGCCAGCCCGCATTTTCTCGGCGCGCACTTCCTGGGGATCGACATAGTAATCACTATTTGGGTCCTCGATGTTGAGGGCGCTGTCCAAGCCGCTGCCTGTTTCTGGGAAACTAGGAAGAACCATCACGCTCACGGCACTGGTGTGAGTCCGCCCTTTGGTTTCGGTGGCAGGTACTCTCTGTACCCTATGAACCCCCGATTCAGTTCTCAGTACGTCATAAGCTCCATCCGTTTCGATTTCTATGACTGCTTCACTCAGCTTATCCTCTGCGGAACCCTCCCCTACTTCCAATTTCATGACGCTTGATCGAAAGCCACGATGCGAGCAAAAGGCAATGTACATTCTGAAGACTTCGAATGCGAAGAGGCCGGCCTCATCTCCGCCGGCGCCAGGACGAATCTCGAGAAGACATGGAAGAGTGGCGAAAGGATGCCGGGGAATAAGAGCCTGCTTCAGGTTATCGGATATGACTGACAAGGCCCTCTTACTGATTTCCAAGTCCTCGAGTGCTAGAGTCCTTAGCTCCGCGTCAGTTTTTGGGTCATCGAGCAGGGTTTGCAGCTCTGATATGGACTAGAATAAACGCCAACGTCAGAGGTTTGTGTCCAGCTGTGCTCCGTGCTTCCCCATATGCCTATAGAGCGCAAACGTACCTCGTTGGCATCATCCCATTCCTGTATAGACTTCGCAACCGGTGCTAGCTCGCCGGCTCGTCTCGCGGTTTTGGTATCAAAGGCTTCGGCCAGGTGCGTCGAGAGGGTGGAATGCTCTGTTGCCAGTGAGCGAGCCCGCGCAAAGAGTGCCGGGGAGAGGTTTGAGTCCGGGGCTATGAGCAAGAAACACTCGATCAGCTTGATTGGAGGTGTACAACGGTGGTGCGAAAGAATGTCATACTTGTGTTCAGACGTCGGCGCTGTAGCGGGGCCCACCGGGCTAAAGGGACTCGTCCAGAGCGCAGCAGACACCGAGAGCACACCCATGGGGTTCTCCACATGATCCCTGGTGCGCTCGAAGAAAACATCGTAGAACGATGTCCCGAGGAGAGGCAAGCAACAGGCGTGTCTGGGGGACTCCGGGGCGCAGGGCCGATCACGTGGCGGGTAGTTACGATACGGTAACGCCCGTACGGGACGGTAAAGGCCAGACTGCGTCCTTCGGGGCTTGCGACGGGGTTTCTATACTTCGGAGCCCTCCATCATAAACGGTCACCTTAGCCAAAGGCCATGTAAACACTTTGCCAGTTCTCTCCCCCTTCTCGCTCGTTTTCTCCTACTCACCAGTCGGTCTTCCGCCTTCAATCCGTTTCCTTAAGATATTTAATTGCTATGTTCGACCTCCCCTAAAACTTTCCTTAACGTCACAAATCTAGGGGACTTCGCTCATGATGCTTGTTTCTCTGACCACCTTTCTTGCCTTCTTGTCGGCTGTCCATGGCCTGACCCCTTCGCAAATCCCGCCAGACACCCCACTGTCATCATTGGTCGCTTCTGCGAAGACTAATCTCGCCAGTGGCTCGCCCCGTGAGGCTTTGCTATACTTCGACGTAGCGGTCTCAAGGGATCCCACTAACTACATTACCATCTTCCAGCGGGGTGCCGCGTACTTATCACTGGGGAAAAGCTCGCAGGCCCTCGGCGATTTTGACCGTGTTCTACAATTGAAGCCAGACTTCGAAAGCGCTCTCCTACAACGCGCCCGTCTTCGGGCCAACTCTGCTGACTGGACCGGTGCCCTGGCTGATCTGGAGCAGGCCGGCAAGCAATCTTCTCCGGACTATCAAGAACTGCAGGATGCGCGGGATGCGGCACTTCAGGCGCACCAGGCAGAGGATAATGGCGACTGGGACACCTGCGTCAATCAAGCAAATGTGGCCGTTCTGAAGGCGAGCGGCTCTCTTGGGTTGCGACAAACCCGGGCGCACTGTCGGTTTGAGAAGGGTGAGATAGAAGAAGGGATTAGCGATCTTGCCCACGTATTGCTAATTTCACCCGGCTTGGTTGAGCCGCACCTACAAATATCCTCGATGCTGTTCTATTCCCTTGGAGACAGCGAGCGGGGGATCGCACAGATTCGAAAATGCCTTCATTCCGACCCCGATTCAAAACCATGCAACCGCCTCTACCGAAACGAAAAAAGCCTACTCAAACGACTACAAAAGCTACAGGATGCGCTAAATTCGCGCAAATTCAACAATGCCATCAATCTGCTTGTCGGTGTAGAGGACGAAAGTGGCTTGCTTGGGGATGTGAAGGAGGACGTGGCACTTGGGAGGGAGAGCGGACATATCCATCGCACGGCTCCCGATAATCTCTATTCGTCATTGGTAGAACATACCTGTGATGCGTACCGCGAGGTTTGTGGCCTTCCCGAGCACACACATGGCAACAGCACCAGCTAACATGCAAACTCAGGCACACTTGTTCAAGCGGGCAACCCCGTACTGCTCCGAGGCGCTTGAGTCCAACCCAAATTCGCTGCCAGCACTATTGTTCCGCAGTCAGGTCGCTATTGATGAAGAGCGTTTTGAGGACGCCATACGCATGTTAACCACCGCCAAGGAGCACCACGCTGGTTCCAAGGATGTCCAACAGATGTTGCAGCAGGCCCAAGTCTTGCTAAAACGCTCGAAACAAAAGGATTACTATAAGGTCCTGACTGTCAGCCGGGACGCCGATGAGCGCACAATCAAGCGAGCCTATCGTCAGCTAACCAAGCAACACCATCCTGATAAGGCTATCTCTCAGGGTGTCACAAAGGAGGAAGCTGAAAAGAAGATGGCCTCTATCAACGAGGCGTACGAGGTTCTATCCGACCCCGAATTGAGGGCGCGCTACGACAGCGGCAATGACCCAAATGACCCCGAATCTCAAAGGGGCCATGGGTTCCAAGGGAATCCTTTCGGCTCGGGCGGCGGGCAGCAATTCTTCTTTCAGCAAGGTGGGCCACAGTTCAAGTTCTCGGGTCAGGGATTCAATTTTCCAGGCGGCTTCCCATTTCGCTAGTACATATAAATGACTTGTTGGCAAGAGGCTGGGTGGGATGTTCGTGTACACTTCTACCCTTGGCTAGTGTGTTCTTACTTTTACCTTACGCAACGATCATAGTTTGCCGATGGATACAGTGTCAAGCAGAAAGCTATGATTCACGGGCTGCCTAAGATAATTTGATTAACTGTACTTTCGTTCATTCTCCTTTCTTGCCTTTCGCGTATATTCAATTCAATCAAAGGAAGACAGATCGGGATGTCATGTCCGGGGGCGGTCGGTCAATGGCACGTAGCTAACGGGGAACACCTTTTCCTTGTGAACCGACCCATCGGCCTTTTTGTCCACTACCCAGATATACTGGCCTCCACTTGACCCGAGATTGCCGAGATGACCTCCCTCATTCTCCGTGTCTACGGGGATGAACATCCGTCCCGGGGCACGGAGCTGCTCGACCAGTACGGGGTGGAGAGTCGCCGCCGCGGCGCCGACGTGAATAGCATCGTATGGGGCGTTTTCTTTCCATCCCAGGCGACCATCGGCGGCGACAAATCTGACCACCCCGGTATCGAGAAGCTCTCGACCTTGGTCGGACTTGCGCATATTATTAGCAGCCAGATCCACCAATTCTGGTATATGTTCTAGGCCAACGACCTGGCCATTGGTGCCATCCTGGGATGAAGGCCCCGCCACCAGATTGGCGAGGACACGTGTTAGGTATCCGGAGCCAGAACCTATGTCTAGGACGCGCGAACCCGGTTTGAGATAATCAATGAGGTGCTCGCAAGCGTGGCCATGCATGTGGGGAGCTGAGATCGTGGCGCCATGGCCTATGGGCTGCGGTGAGTCCGAATAGGGCCTCGAGGGCGCGTAGTGGGCTCGATCGACCTAGTTTCGAGAGATCAGAAACTCGGCTGATTGACAATTGACGGTATCCGGTGTGTGGTCTGCTGGTTTCGGGGAGGGCCTTCTTACTCCCATCATCGCCTTCTTCACTCTTTCATTCTTGATTAGTCCCGTCTTGGAGAGATTCTCAATCAACTCCGTATTGGTTGAGCCAGAGCAATACCAAGCCATTGATATGAATTTCCTTACGGCTCCGAGGAGTTTCGGTGTTGTCCTGAGCCTCTTGGGCATACGACGGCGACTTGCGTTGTTGGGGTGCGTGTGTGGATTACTGTGGGATGGATATAGTGTGAGTTACGTCAACAAGTATATGTGTAGTGACAGGTCAAACAAACGACATGATCTGATGCTTGGAGGTGATGAGCTCGTGTGACGACATGTCAGTTAGTCCTGTGTCACGTGGTCAGTTTGAGGGGAAGGTGGTGTTGAATCATTTAGACACTACACGAGTCTACATGCTCCGTACCTGATTATATATATATGCATATAGACCTTTGACTTGCAGACTAGAGGGAAGCCGCATAGAGATATTTGTATTCAAACCCAAGTCACCCCCAACTTCATAGCTTCCTGTAAGCACGAAGCAGATGCGAGAATATCACGTATAGCATACTAAGTACTATCTATACTCGACCTTTCCCCTCATGGCGCCGCGATAACGCGGATCTGACGTCATGACGCAGAAAAGCCCGACCGGTCGCTGACTCATCCTTCACGCACTTCCCTCGGAGCGAACAATCGTTAAGGGAAAAACAAGAAGGCACCCAAAAGTCTAGGTAGAGGACTGCCGGCCTCTCTTCCTTCTACCCTCCCCGAGTCATTGACTGATCACCGAACGAAACCTGCTCCTAGGCCATGATTCTCATTGTGGCTTACTCCGATTTACAATGGATTGTCCCAGCGTGGACCCAAACACCCGATCTGAAGTGGATTTGATGATCCTGGACTACATAGTATGCACCGCTATAAGTCGCTTGCTAAACACTAGAGAGGTGGAAAGCGTCACTTGGTCGCAAGATATCATCGACAGTATGCTCCAGAACAGGTCCCTTGCACGGAACATTTTGCCGGTGGATCACACTAACCGCCCAAGCTGGCACAGCCTTTTTATTGACTTTCCAAGACACCGAATCAATCCCCGATGATCTCCGCACCAAACTCCAGGTTTTTGATTTCATGTGCAACTTCCTTCGCTATGCCTGGCCCACAGCCCAGTCGCCCTCTTCTGTGGAGGCACGTTCTTTTGCTGGACATTGGCAAGTCTGCCCGAAACGGGACGATGACCGTGGCAGACCAGCCGCCCTCCCTGAAATCGTAACTCAATTTACACTACTTTGCAACGACGCACATACCCAAATATTTGGTGAAAAGCAAAGACGAATAGCGGCGCGGCTAATCATGCAGGCTGCTCTCGAAGTAACAACAGTGCAGGAGAGGAGGGCATCGGAGAATTTCGATCAAGAACTTTACAAAGAGGTCGATAACCTGATTACGACACTGATAAGACAAGTGGATATCGACATGACAAATTACTGGTCACCGCCGATGGGAATCACGCTGGCTGTCCAGGTAGAATCGTCCTCCCGAGAAATGCCCCTGCTGAACCTTCAGGATGCGATGGTTGATTTTTTGTCTAACCTGATGGAAGGATTGGAGGCCCCGGTACTCGTCCAACTCGAGCGAGGCCAACTCCAGGGACTGAGTCGCACTGAAACGAAACAGCTAAAGGAAAAAGTGGGATTTAGATGATATATGGTCCGGTGTAGCACATGCACACTATCGATTGAAGTTCTTTGGGGTGACACAAAGCAGGTGTATATGGTTTTTCATTTCCCTTCTATCTCGCCCCCTCTCCACATTGCCTTTATCGACAGGCTGATAATGTACATGACGATCTGAAATGGTCCAGAATAGAACAGAGGTTCGTTAATATTTGTAGACACATACCATATGGACCGAACAGGCTTTAGTTATTGCATTTAGCCGAGCAACATGCGACGAGGGTCCTCGATATACTCCTTGATCTGTAATTAAAGAAATCAGTACAAAGACCTCCCAAAACATTGAAGTGCGGGATTTCACAAACCTTAACAAGGAACGTAACCGCCTCCCGGCCATCCAGAAGACGATGGTCATAAGTGAGAGCAAGGTACATCATCTGGCTGTGGTGTTAGTGGTAAGCTAAGTACGAGGGGCCGAAACAACATACGGGGCGAATTTCAATTTTGCCGTTGACCACGACGGGCTTGTCTTTGATCGCATGCAGTCCAAGAACGGCTATAGAAAAGAAGGAGAGGAAGTGTCAGTCTGCAAAGTCCCTAGAAACCATGCGACGGGGCTGCCATACCTGTCTGGGGCAGATTGATAATCGGCGTGCCCATCAGGGAACCGAAAACGCCGCCCTATATAAGGTTAGTGCGAGTTCAGTCAAACAACCAAGCTGTCACGAGCAGGTATACTTACATTGCTGATAGTGAAAGAACCACCGGCCATATCTTCAATGGTAAGCTTGTTATCGCGGGCCTGTGGAAGTTCGGTCATCAGCGCGGTCCCCAGAATGGCCTAACACCTTTACAGACCTTTTTGCCGAGATCCGCAATGGCCTTCTCAATGCCAACAAGATCCATAGTCTCGGCGTTCCGGACCACAGGAGTGACAAGACCCTTTTCGGTAGCGACAGCCACACTGATGTCCACGTAGTCGCGGTACACAATAGTATCACCCCCGTTAGGACCCTCAATGGATGCATTAACAGCAGGCACATCTTTCATGGCCAAAACACAGGCACGGGAGAAGGCGCTCATAAAACCAAGCTTAACGCCAGTTTTCTTGAGGATATCATCCTTGTATAGTTTCCGGAAGTCCATAAGAGACGACATGTCGACCTCGTTGAAAGTAGTAAGCGAGGCAGCAGTGTTCTGAGACTGCTTCAAGCGCTCAGCGATGCGCAACCTCATTCTGTTCATCTTGACCTGCAGAGTGAATTGCGAGTCAGCATGCATGCAAAATGCCCACTGCTAAAGGGCCGAGGGGAAGACGCACCCGCCGTTCCTCACGACCGCTAGGGCTGGACTTGGCTGCCTCAGAAGACGGAGGCTGAGAGGCTTCGGACGCCGGCTTCTTGTTGCTCTCAGATGCAGGAGCTGCCGGCTTTTCCGACGAAGGTTTCGTCGATTTCGTCTCCTGTGCTGGCTCGGCTGGTGCCTTGGGCTTTTCAGCGGCAGGTTCTTTCTTTTCCTGGGAAGATCCGTCCTTTTTCGCTTCAGGGGCGCCACCCAGTTCCAGCTTTGCAAGTTCCTGTCCAACAGTCACAGTATCTTCCTCATTCACTAGGAGTTCTTTGATCGTGCCCGAATCAGGTGCGTTGACGGAAACATCGATCTGTTGCGTGTGAGCAAGTGCTACTCCCAATGTCGCCATGCCACAAAATCGGAACTGGCTCCATGCACGGATTGCTTACCTTGTCCGTCTCAATAGTCGCTATCTCTTCATCACGTTCGACATAATCGCCAACCTCTTAAAGAGAAGTAAATACATGGCTCATCGATAGAATAGGGAAAGAGGAGTGTTTGGGGTTATTTATGGCCATACGTTTCGAGAATTGTTTCAATGTGCCCTCCGTGATGGATTCGGCCATCTGAGGAACCTTGACAACGGAGTCCGCTGCTCTGCAGTTAGCTAGCTATATTTCGCAAAGAGAAAGGCGATGTCTTACCATAAGTTCGGACCTGGTGACGTCCAAAGAATCCGAGATCAAACCGGGGAGCTCTGGAGCGTGTTAGCTCAAGTGCACTGTTTTGCCTTCTCCATAGCCTTCTCATAATCGCCCCTCCTTGCGGAAAAAATGTCGCAAAAGTAAAGGATAGTCTTACCCCGAGACGGGAACTTGCAGTGGGCTGGTGGAGGATCCGTTGGAACGGCTGAGATGTCTGCGGAGCGCAGGCGAACTGAGATTCCTGCGGCCAACAGTACTTAGATGGCGAGAGCCATTGGCGACCCGAGGGATTGCCCTGAGGCGCTGTTCGGACAAACGGGGAAGTGGTAATCGAGAAGGCATGATGACCAGGTTTCGCTAAATCAATGCGCAAAGAAACGGAGGTCGAGAGCAACCCAGCTGGTGTTGGATATTAGGTGGCAGGTGAGCTTGGAGGAAAATCAAAACTCTGCCGTTGTAACAGGGCAGCGGAATGAACGAAGCAGAAGAGGAAGGATGACAAGACTTGGAGCTCCCACCCGGCCCGAAACTACCGGAATTTCCCTGCACGCCTGGAGTCCTGCACCCGGCGAATGACGGCCGGAGTATTGTTATTACGTTATTCAAGTGGACCGGAAACACCGCCCGGGCAATTCCTCGCCCGGCAAAGAGAAGAGACTCCCCTAAGCACCACCGCAATTGAGCGATAACCAGTCGGCGGCAGGATTGGTAATATCTGTCTATCCAGCTACCTGACTACCGGGAAGAAACCAACTGTCGTCAAAAATCCTCCACTCGGCTTCACCCCGTTCATCATGTCTACCAGCGCTGTCACGTACGTTGACTATGAAATCAATGGCAAATCCGCGATGAACAAGGGACTAATTATTATCACTACGGTTGTTACTTGCGCAGCTCTCTCTATCGTCGGTCGTTAAAGCTTGCGCTTGACTGGGCTGTTCACAGGCAGCTGTGGCGCGGACAGGCAGTATATATTCGGTCACTCTTCGAGGCAAACAAGGATGTGCGCGATCCTCGCCAGCAAAAGGTGAGCTTAAACTCCTCGATGGCCAAACGCTTTCCGCGCAACCTTGCTAATCGCTGCATTTTCTCCTAGGTACTCCTGCGTGAGACTGAGAAACTGCTAGAGAACTGGAAGCACCCTGATCCCTACAGAGCGCCTACTGCCCCTGGTGGTATGTTCTCGAACTTTTCCAAAGCCATGATCTCGGACCGGGCACTGATTATCTTTCCAGGCAATAAATATGAGCGGAACCTCCCTACACGCATACTGCCTTGTACGTCAAGTGTCCAACCATCTGCAAAGTTTGAACTAACACCGGCATAAGATGCCTCGGGCAGCCATTAATCCTGGACGCAAACCAATCCCGTTGTGCAATATCTAGTTTACAAATGAAATCGAAGTGAATTGATTGATTTCGTCACCAAGGGGTCAGGTTGGACTGAACCGTAGTATAAGAAATTGCATCCTCCATAATCGCGGGCGAAACCGAGGCTGAAATGCATGTGGTTAAAACAATTTACGAAGCCTTTTTACAATTTTATACAATGGACATGCCAGTTTTGAAACACATAATCTTATCATTCCGTAGATGACAGCCATACGTGACTATCTCCTAGGGTCTCGATCCGTAAGTAGTGCCGGTATCATTCCATGTCCGTAGACATAATGTACAACCATAAAAATTAGAACAGAAACGCAGAGCCATAAAGGTGCCCAGTCCAGAACCCCGTTATCACATCAATGAAAACCAAACCGCGCCGAAAGACAAATCCCAAACATGAAAAGAAAACAGCTCACAGCTCCTGGCTAGCACCACCCTTGCCGGCCTTGGGGGTCTTCTTGGGCAGAAGGTCTGAAAAAGCGGGGTTAGCATCGCTGTCTCCGGTCCCCCCCGGGGGGGAGGGGGTTGGTGATAAGGTCGGAACTTACTCTGGTGGATGTTGGGCAGAACACCACCCTGTGCAATGGTGACGTGACCGAGAAGCTTGTTCAGTTCTTCATCGTTGCGGATGGCGAGCTGCAGATGACGGGGAATGATACGAGTCTTCTTGTTGTCACGAGCGGCGTTACCGGCCAACTCCAGGATTTCAGCAGCAAGGTACTCAAGCACAGCGGCAAGGTAGACAGGGGCACCTAAACGCGATCAGATTGCAGTCCACGGTCAATCGGGAACGCAAGAACTTACCAGCACCAACACGCTGGGCGTAGTTGCCCTTGCGGAGAAGACGGTGGACACGTCCGACGGGGAACGCGAGACCGGCCTTAGATGAACGCCTGTGCAGATGGATCGGTTAGATAAAGGCACCATAGATCATCAAAGAGGGGTGAGGGGGACTGTACGATTGCGCGTTCTTGCTGCCGCTGGCCTTGCCTCCAGATTTGCCTCCAGTCATTTTTGCGGTGGGTGGGGATGAAAAGGGTTGGTGATGGGATGAGAGAGCGATGGTAAACGCGTTGGACGAAGAGAGGCAGATGGTAATGGTTAGGATAGGGTGTCGAAGATAAATGGCCAGCGCGAGGGAGCAAAGGACATTTATAACGACGCGACGAGGGTGACGTTGGGCTGGCTAGACGCTCTTCAGATCACCCTCTCGCTTAGCGGGGCTGGCCAATCACCAGATAGATCAGGATCCGGCGCTCCCACCGCTTGGCAGCGCGGTCGCTACTTTGATTCCCAGCCTTCGCGGTATGCGGGTCACCCACATCAGGCTAGACCTACCTCCCCGTCCCGGCCGTACCGTTACATACCGTAACCTTGGCGTGATCCTACCCGATTTTCTATGGCTGCCGACGCGTCCCGCCCCTCTTAATCATACAGATCATACGCGACTCTTACCGTATTGAAATTCCGCTTCTTTTGTGCACCTCAGGATCAACTGGGCTTTGGCACGCCGGTATAAGTAGCGCGTCTCCCTCGTCACCGCGTTTCCAACTTTCTTATCCTCCTGTCCATTCCATCTCCATCATCCCCCATCTACGCTCGACGTTAACCGTTTCTTTCACCACTCTCACCTTCAAACACTTTCAATCAACCTCATCCACACCAAACCACAAAAATGCCTCCCAAAGCCGCTGAGAAGAAGCCCAGCACCGGTGGCAAGGCCCCCGCTGGCGGCAAGGCCCCCGCTGAGAAGAAGGAAGCCGGCAAGAAGACCGCCGCCGCTGCCTCTGGCGAGAAGAAGAAGCGTGGAAAGACCAGAAAGGAGACTTACTCCTCTTACATCTACAAGGGTAAGTCTTGGTTTGCGGATCATTCAGTGTCAGTTACATGAGACTAACGAAATATGCTTTGCAGTGCTCAAGCAGGTTCACCCCGACACTGGTATCTCCACTCGTGCTATGTCCATCTTGAACTCCTTCGTCAACGGTTGGTTTTTCTCTCCTAGTACCTCATTTGGCAGTGCACTAATGAATTCCCCAGATATCTTCGAGCGTGTGGCGACCGAGGCCTCGAAGCTGGCTGCTTACAACAAGAAATCCACCATCTCGTCAAGGGAGATCCAGACCTCGTATGTTCTTTCCTGTTGTCGCGATGAACGGGCCCCGTGCTAACAATCTCAGTGTGAGGCTCATTCTGCCCGGTGAACTGGCCAAGCACGCCGTCTCGGAGGGTACGAAGGCCGTGACGAAGTACTCTTCTTCTGCCAAATAAGTTATCGCTGGGGTTGCTTCTTTTTCTTTTTCTTTTGTTTTGTGCGCAGGATTGTTTCTTTTTATTGCCTCTTATCAACCGTGGTTTTGAGGTTGGTGGGTCACAGGGTGTTCGTGGGATTTTCTAATGTGTCATGGGATGGCTTTTATTTTATTTTCCCTTTGGGCCAAATGTTTTTTATGGTTTTATTCGAGACGTGAACGCGGTGTAACATAACACGGTTCTCTGGGGTTGTTTTTCATGGCTGCGGCCGGCCTCTTAGGAATTCGAAATCACTTTCAAATATCATGGTCCCTTGTGCAGGTATGAATTTCATGTTGCTAACCAGTCCAGGGTCATCGGAGAGTTACTATATTTATGCTATTTGGTCCATTCTGTTCCTGGTGTCTATTCAGCCTCGTCGAGAGATTCCACTTCATCGAGCGCTTCTTGTCTTCCCTGACAAATATCAGGTTTCGTTCCTTCGAGAACGCGGACAATCGACTTCCCTTGCACCGACGCGACGCGACCCTTCAGGTCTTGCCAGTCCTCCTCATTCTGAACCAGGAGGCCTATGAGCATACTTGGGTCCATGTCCGTGATGTGAATCCGTCGCAGTCTACGGCTGTGGTACGTATCGGTTTCTTCACTCGAATAGGGCACGTGTATCTCGTGGTGAGGAACAGCCGGGCGGGTGCTGTGGGGATCAAGGTAAAAGAAGTTTGAGCCCTGGACGCCGACGAAATAATGGGATGCTGCTGGGCGTCCGCTATGCACAATACATACGTCAGCATTTCGTCCGTGTGCTTCAGTTGAAGTATGGCACATCGATACATACCCTGCGATACCTACTGATTGGGGTAGTTGCAGTGAAGCCTTGAGGGCATCCCAATAGACTGGTGTGATGTGATCTATTCCGAGTCTCGTTCCTACGAGTATCAGCGTCGGTTGAAAAGCACCCGAAGCATCTCGAGCTACTTTGAAGAGGCTGTCTTCATGAATATCAGAGCTTTCGTTGCTGACGTAGACCTTCAGTTTTACATCTTCACATCGATCGGATAGAAACCTGGTTTGCTTCTTAGTCCTCCGACTCAAATGCTGTTGGGGCCGGGAGAAGGCATACTCGATGCATTTGGCGGTTGCCGAAGGCCCAAACCATTGCCCGGGGTATTTGCCGCAAGATTGAGCCCCGTGTTCGACAAACCGGTGTATCGACAAGGGGGCATCTGGATGATCGGCAAATAGCCTCAACAATTGAACCTCTTCATCAGTTCCTTTTCCTCGGCGCCAGTCTGGCACGCTATCAGTACAGTAAACATTTGTGTGTTGTTGGCCACATACCGCGTCCCAGAAGCAAGATCGATAGAGTATTGGCCAGGAGGCTCTGACCTGATCTGATCATGCAACCCCATCCTGTGTCGCAAGTAAACCCCTCCGGTTCCATCAGCTGGCTTCTTAGGCGTACGGACAGTGTCATTCCAGGTCTAGCATCGGGACTGTTAATTTTGGGTATGGGGGTGAAATTCGATCGATAGGTCATCCAAATTCTCGACTCAAAGTCCTGTAGAAACCCCTCGGGCCAGCCATGGGCTGTGTCTTGATAGGACGACTTCGACTGGTTTGGCCTGTCCAGGGCTATTCATTCCACGTATGTCAGTGACCCATCTTGCCGGCTGCAGTAGAACGTGTGGATGTTGCTATCCAGACTTACTGGACTTCGGCTGTTGCAAGGCGCTTTCCTGGCCAGGAGAGTATGCTGTCCCTAGGCACCAGATCACGGCATCTGGGTCCTCGTCGTTCCTAGGCTCGGGGTCCCATAGATACTGGACGATACGCTTACCACATCGCCCTATGTCGACATTATTCATATTCACGTTTATCGCAGGTACGATGCGCTGCCTGAGTGAGGTATCTTCCTGGCTACGGCGTGATAACCTTCGGGCGGTGGAAATGGTGTACTCCGCAGTGACTAGAAATATATATTATCTCGTCAGGGTGGCGTTGTACTGAAACAAAGCGACCACAAGAGAAAGCACCAAGGGCAAGAGAAGCGCTGGAATCGAGCATCAAGCGCATACACGGAAAAGCATAGTACCCCCCCAAGATGAAAGAGTAGAGAGGGATGGATGGCACCAGTGAGAGGGGGTCATCACCGTCCCGGCGGTCACGAGGCCGAGCCCTCAAGGGGGATAGACGTCATTAACAACACTGCGGAATCATCGGTGCATCGTGATTTCGCCTCGCACCACAAAAGGGCTTGCAGACGCATCGAGACCCCACCCTCGTAAAAAAACACCAAGGCATCCCTAGTGGCATCTCCCATTAAACCCCTACTTAGTACGTACATGGAAACTGCCGGTGGTTCATCGGATCACCATACGGTGTGGGTGCTCCGTACGGACTACGGAGCACCTAAACCGACCCACCGCCTGCCGGCAGAAATCCGAACCAAAGGCGGCATCTTACCACAACCGAATCCTTAGTTAATCCTCAGGTCCGAGTTACCTACTGTCACTGACCACACCAACCCGGCATCCCCAGTTGGGCTACCGGGAGAACCGAGTACAAAATATTTCACCCTGCGAAAACAGGAAACAAGGACAGTACAATAACCACCAGAATGCCCCGCACCAAGAAGGGCAGGGCTCCGGTCAAGAAACGAAACCATACAACGCCCGTCGATGTCGTACTGCGCAATGGAAGACACCAGGCTCAATTCACCAGCCATTCTACCGCAGCAAACTTTACCATGAATGAAGAAGCACGGAACACAGGAGGGCGCAACTTATGGCGCGCTGGCTCTCTTCTCCGCCACCAAGCAGTGCAGTTTGTCAGCGCAGGGAAACTACAACCGGCGGACGATGAGTTGCCACAGCAGACCCCAAGCGTTAATAGGACAATCGATGAATCGCAAACCGTGATAGAAAGCGCAACCACCACACCCGTACAAACGGTAGACTCGAATACGGCAGACGATGGCACACCGTTTTTCATTGACCTAATCGGCGAAGCAGCTCCGGAGACGGGAATGGCAGATCCAATCACCAATATCGCATCGGATGAGTCCAGCGAAGATGAAATAGTGTTTCATGGCCGGAAAAAGTGGAATGAACCCAGCACGCGTCTTTTAAATGATCACACGGAATTTTATATCAACATCCAAAATTCGGCAAGGAGAAAAAGTCACGATGCCGGCAAGCCGCCTGCAACAGCATCTGCTGAGATGCCCGCCAATGGCCCACCAGCAGCCTCGGATAGCTGTCAGGCGACGCCATATATAGAGACAAAGCCAAGCAAGGATAGCAGCATATGCATGGACACACAAACGCAGCAGCCCGAGAAACAATATGCAGACAATATTTTTGATGGCGAATTCGATGTCCTCACCGACTACATCTCAAACATGGACGACGTGTATCTCTATATGGATACCTCACATCATCCAGAGCGTGAACCAGACGTTGAATTAGCGACTCGAGAAGCTCAAAACCATACTGGTGAACATGCTCCTAGACGCAACCGCGCGCAATCAATCCACGAATGTAAGTTGTACCAAGAAGACTCATTTGGAAATAATTCCGACGACAACCAACACCCTTTAATTTTTCTGCGCCCTGCAGCTTACGTGGCCGTTAATACTTGTTTTTTTCTTTTAGCTCCCGAGCAAGAAAACAGCCCCCAGGAAGAAGAGGACGTGGAAAGATCGCAGAGCTCTACACCCGCTAAACCCCAAAGCACAGACCCTCTAGATGATGATACGGAAAGCCAGTCAAGCAACACCTACGACAGTGAGTTTGATGTGGATCTTGATGAATTAGATGTGTTAGAGGAGTTGTCCTTGCAGGATCGAGGTCAAAGGAACCCAAACCAGCAGAGGCTTGCCAAAAAAGTGGGAAATAAATTCGCCTCAGCAACCGCATTCGCCGATGCCTTAGAATCGGATCATTACTATGGATTTGATATCATGGATTTCGACAGACCCAGTCTTCGAAAAAAATCGAAAGCCAAGCGCCACGCCCCCGATTTTGACCTCTCTGATCCTGAGCTTGAGATGGAACTGGTTAGAGCATGGCAAAACGACCGGGAAAAGAAGAAAACCAGAAAGCAAAAGCGAGAAGAGCTTCGCTCTAGGGGTCTGTTAGGTCGAAACAAAGACAACGCAGATCTGAATGTCAAGTACGCAAATGGCATTGGAGTTGAAGAGTTGAGAACAGAAATACACACGTTCCTTCTCACACCACGGAATAGGTATGTCCTTTTGCTCCACACACAACCCAGCAAGCGGTTAACAAAATGGGAAATTTAGCCTTCCTCTCCCTCCTATGCCGAAGCAGCGGAGGAAGGTAATACATGATCTAGCGAATGCTCTATCTCTGAACTCAAAATCACGAGGGAAAGGGGCCTCACGATTCCCCATTCTGCACAAAACTTCACGCACCCCAGAATACAGCCCGAAGACGGTTTTGCAAATAAACAGAATATTATCAGCAGGGAGTTTCAAGGCCAGGACCGCGAAACAAAACGTCAACAAAATCTCTAAACCTCGGCGTGGCCAGCCCGGTGGCGCCGTTTCATATATGGATGGTGATGTTGTTGGCGCATCCGCGCCTGAAATAGGTGTTGAAAATAAAGGGAGAGCCATGCTAGAAAAAATGGGATGGAGTACAGGCACTGCTCTTGGCGCTTCTAACAACAAAGGAATTCTTTTGCCAGTTGCACACGTGGTTAAAAACTCCAAGGCTGGCTTGGGATAACATGATATTCAACTAAGATCTCTTCAAGGGGACATGGGTCCGCCTTTGGGTTTGTTTACATGTTTGTGAGTATCTCGATTCATAGGTCTAAATATCGATTGTCCATGCGAGTGTGAGTGCTCGCAAATTGGTGCTTTTGTACATACTTTTCATTCCCCTGGAAACTATGTTGAACTTGGTTGTATGAATTATGCTTTCCTCCTTTGAGGTCCTTTGACGGCAGAAAGGGGTTGTGCATGATTCGACTCCTTAATATGGGAAAACAACTGAGTTCTGGATGGAAACGTGGAATTGCATGAAGCACACTTGATTCCCCCAGTTTGATCAGTCGAGCGCTGGGCTCTTCGGGCCCGTCGCTGCTTAGCCTTGCCAGTTTTTTTCACATTTAACCCTGACTCATCGAGTTTGCAGTCCAATAAATCCTGGGATAATATCCCCATCTCGCTACTCTGCTCCCCGCCGGTGTCAGATGTACTTGAATGGCCTAGTCTAATTTCAATGAACTCCCTTGGCACATAGTCATCCTCGCCAACACCCGAATGATTTTCTAGGCTCGTTGACAATGGAGGAGAATATTCGCTGGGCTCAGTTGCGGCAGTGATGTCTTCCTCCAAAGGTATCCCTGGACTGGGATTAACCGCCGTGTCTAATGATTCATCGACGGGGTTGATTTCGCTTTGTGATTTGATTGCCGAAATGTCTTCGTCTGACTGCGGATGGACATCATCAGGTGCCCCTTCCAGATCAAGTTCCTCATTTTGTGCTCTCATTTCCGAACGAAGTTGTTTGACAGCCTTCAAATGTTTCTTGCTACGTTCATGGGCCTCGACCTGATTCTGGCTTTTAAACGTTTTGTAGCACACAATACATTCAAAATGTTCCACTTCTTCCTCGGACGTGTCAGGATGGTCCTCGTCGGCATACTCTGATCTAGACCAGTCTTGCTGGACATGGTCACGTAGTTTCGCCGAATTTGCTGCTCTTGATCGAGCAGCCTGCGCGGCAGTTGACTGGCGGAGACTCTCCTGTCGCTGGGATTCGCTCTGAGCGTTGTATTGGTACCGAGGGTCGCGCTTCCTAACAAAAGCCACGAACGCTCGAACAGCTCCGTTGAACTCACGAATGCCATCCTCACGGAGACGTTTGTTTTCTTTCTCCATCAATCTACGAACACGCCGATCAGGTGCTTCGGAATATCGGTATTTATCCTTCCATGCGAAGGACTTCTTAGTAGAAAAAGCAGCCCATACAGAATAGAACGGCCGCACCACATCTTCGAAGCTGTCGTTCTGAAATCCGAATGTCGGATACTCTATCATGTCAACGTTTTCTCCTTTGCAGGCTGCTCGTTCTTCTGTGGCTAGTCGAGTGAAGGTGTCCCGCAGTCCACCAAAAAATCCATCCGGGGAGTCACTAAAATCCATCCGAGGGCTGAATTTTGTGAACAACTGGAAAAGGTCGTCTGATGTTGTCATACGGGTATTATAGGAATGGCCTGCATCTTCGGGTCTTCCATGACTCCCAAGAAAGACCTCCCGATGCGAATCGTACCAGGCACGCTCTTGGGGATCCGAGAGAACTTCGTAAGCGGACTGAATTTCTGCAAAAAGTTCCGTGGCTTCTTCCGCATTGCCATAATTTCGATCAGGATGCAATTCCAACGCTCTCTTCTTATATGCCTTTTTTATTCTGTTTGTGGTTAGCAACGCCTCGCATGACAAATTGCAACAGGCAGTTGGGCTTACTCCTCCCCGGTGGCATCTGAATCTACTCGCAGGAGCTCGTAATAATCTGCCTTGTTGCCCTCCGCTGGGTTACCGGCGTCATTACTTCTGGACTGAGATTGTCCCATGTGTTTTGCAACTATATATGGTAGATGTGGAGGTATGGGGCTTTGGAAACTGGGATGGTGGATGTTCGTGGCAAACTTTGGTCAAGAAACTTGATTTCAGGCCTCGATGGAATGTGATGGTGGTCGCAGTGCGCGGGAAATTTGGGTCGGTTACTACGGAGTAGGCTGGAGCTATGAAGTATGAACACCCGCCGCCTCGACTCTCAGTCTAGATTTTCAGGTGGCTGTCCCTTTTTATACGCATCTCCTCAAGGTGAGGAGCCGCATTTATCTATCAGCCATCATTCCAATTGTCAAATAAATGCATCGGAATGGTTTTGTCGCTTGACAGTCTTCCTCAAGAAATACTCCACAATATTCTATGCTACTGCCACCCTTGCTCTTGCGCCGCCTTGGAACGGACCGCTCGCCGATTCAGATGCATCACCAATGAGCCCGTGCTGTGGAGATTATACTGCAGATCTCATTTCAAATTCTGGGATTCTCGACATGATCTGACACAAAAACTTATAGGTTCTTTGTCCGCGGTGAACTGGAAGGCCCTCTATATATCAAGGCATTTAGCCGACCGTTCAACTTGCGAAATCTTGGACAGTATCCTGGCTACGCAGACTGGCAGGATTGAAAAATTCCGTTCAATACTCGATTATGGTTGTGATGCCAAAGACGCTCTCTTGCGAAATATCTCCGCAGCAGAGGATGGAGGCGACTATCTAGCAAGAAGGTTTGCCGCCTTTCCCTTTGGTCCTTCTAGCTGCGCTCTGTTTCGTTGGAAATTAACGGATCTGGTCTTCTCGAAGATACTTTTCCCAGTCACTCCTGGCGAGCCTTCATCGGAGCATTGCTATACCGGAATGGAGTAGACTCGGCAACAATGAGAACGTCCCACTAGAGCGCGCACTTGGTGCCTTTGACCTTTTTATGCCAGAAAGCGGCTATGGGAGTTTGGATGAGGTAAGATTCTGCAAATGGAAAATCCGTGGGGTTCTAATGTTGGGCGACAGATAAAGCGCAAGCTGGACGGGATATCGGCTGCTGTTTTTGTGCAGAATCCTGACATTGGCCAATACACGCCTCGTGATAAGGCTAGGGCCATCGCATTTCATTTGAGGCAAGGCAACTTAACTGGCATCGAACAGGGGCGGGAGTATCATTGTCTGGAGCATAACTTTTTGGGGGTTGCTCTGAATGAACCGGGCCATAATTCACTGCCACTGGTATCAGCAACTATATACTGTTATGTTGCCGAAAGACTCGGCCTGCGTGCGCGACCTTGTGGGTTCCCTTTTCATGTGCATGTTATCGTTCAGCCTCCACGTGGTTTCGACATGGATGGTAACGTACTGGATGGGATCGAGGGCGACCCGATTTACATGGACCCGTTTCGCTCGGACAGGGAGACTCCAGTCGCAGACCTCGAGAGTCAGTTGAACTTCTTAGGCGCCTCGCCTCTTGAGCGAGCAGCACTCCTAGGTGAATCTTCGACATCTGATATCGTTTTACGGTGCAGCAAGAACATATTGAATTCCGTCCAGCGCATGTCTCGTCGCTCCGATATTTTAACTTCAGTTGATGTTGCTAGCGCTACCTACGCTGCCCTTTGGTCAGCAATGTTGCTTTCTCACTCTTCCCATCCGGCGGAGTTAAGGCATCATCTGCGCTGGTTGATGGAATTGTTCGCTACAGAATTCCCTTTCGACACGCTCCTTGTTGAGCGATATATTGCGCCGCTCTTCCACGGGATGGTAGAACATGAACATATTTTGGAAAATTTACACGTCATGCGAGCTGTAGATGAATTACCAAAACAGGAAAAGAGACGTACCTCTTATGCCGGTAATATAAAATATCGGATTGGTCAGTTACTTCGACATCGACGCTATGAATACAGGGCTGTCATCACAGGATGGGACGTGGAGTTGGATACTAGTGAACACTGGGTTGATCACTTGGGTGGAGGAAGGCATCAGATTTTCTATCATGTCCTGTATGCTCTTCCAGTCTGTGCAGTCATTCACTGCGTGCTGACCATTCCACAGCTTTGAAGACGGCACTGTTCGGTATGTGGCGGAGGAAAATGTTGATATTATATTTCCTTGTGCGTCAGAATTGCCACCATCCCTTTTCGCAGTGGCAGGAAAGTATTTCAAGCGGTGGGATGACGAAAATCGGATATTTGTAAGTAATATTAGAGATGAGTATCCCAGCGATTAGGATTGGGATACAGACTACCTATGCATTGATGGCCATTTAGTTTTTATCAAGTACAGGCCAACACATGGATACACATTTATATGTATTGTAAACGGGGTCAGGATGCTCACCGCGGCAAAGGAATTAAGAGATACAACACAGGGTAAACGCCAACTAATATAAAATATATTATAACACTACGTAGAGATCTGATAAAAACCATAGCTAACTTAGTACAGGAAATGTTTGACATATGGATGTTTATCATTGGTTTTATGTTAGATATTAGATTGAATATTATACATTCATAAATACACATTATTTTGGTTATAATGAAAGAAATAGCTACATTTTATAACAAGATAAACGGAAGGCAACAAAAGACATCAGAGGAAGGATCTATATTCACGTTATACAGCAAGGAAAGCGGTAGAGAGTGAAAGACAAGAAAGGAAGAATATATATTTGCTCTGCGCAGTGAGGCACCTGACGCCCGAAAACTTCAATTTCACCGACTTGTTCGTCATCTTCAAAATGCCATAATTCAACGAATATGGCTTCAATTGATGAGGCAATTGCATGATTGGAATCGTTGACACTTGAAGAACGATCTAGCTATACGTTTATAGCGAAAAAGTATGGTACAAGTCGAACAACTCTAGTAAGACGGTTTCGCGGTGTCCAACATTCAAAAGATGATATCAAGACCAGCGATTGCTCAACGATCGGCAGGCGAAAGTGCTTATTTCGAATATCAACGAATTAAGCAAGCGAGGCCTTTATATTTCGCACGAAATGCTACAAAAATCTCGCTCACGAAATAAGCGGAAATCGGCCAGGAAAACAGTGGCCGAGCCGCTTTTTGAAGCGCCATTCGGACAAGCTTATCTCTCGCTACACAACCGGTATCGATTCATCTCGAAAAAGGCCGATTCTGCATGTAAATACGCTCATATTTTGAACTTTTGAAGCGAAAAATCGATGAATACGAGGTGCAGGAGGAAGATATTTACAATGTGGATGAAAAAGGCTTCTTGATCGGCGTCCTCGCTAAAGGCAAAAGGATCTTCTCAAAGAAGGCCTACGAGCGAGATGGAAATCGCGAATGGATCACTACGATTGCCTGTATCTGCGCTGACGGGACCTCGCTATCTCCGGGCCTTATATATCAAGCCGCATCTTCAAAACTTCAAGCTTCCTGGCTGCAGGATTTTGAAGCCCTTCAACACAAGTGTTTCCTTGCATCTTCACCTTCCGGGTGGACGAATGATGAGCTCGGATATGCGTGGCTGCGTGATATATTCGATCGAGAAACTAAGGCGAAGGCAAGGAGGCGTTGGGGGCTTCTTATACTCGATAGTCACGGCTCACGTCAATATGAAGTTTTTCAACTACTGTGAAGCGAATAGGATCCTTTTAGTAACGTATCCGCCTCATTCTACGCATTCGCTGCAGTCGCTTGACGTCGGAATATTCTCGCCGCTTTCAACCGCGTATAGCAACGAATTAGAGCGATTTCTTCACACCAGCTTAGGCCTCTGTCATATCACAAAACGGGACTTTTTTCGCCTCTTTTGGCCCTCATGGGGATGCGCTTTATCGCTTGAAAATATCATTTCTTCATGGAAATCGGTAGGAATCGCGCCGTGGGATCCCGAGGTCGTTTTATCTCGATTCAGCCGAGATAACGATAATCGGCCTTCCTCTAGTGAATCTTCTCGCTCAGTACTCGGTGCAGAAGATTGGGGGAAGATCGAGAGGCTTCTCAAGCATGCAGTCACCGATTTGTGTGATCAAAAGGCCCAAAAATTGAGTTCTACGATGCATCATCTCTCTACAGAGAATATCATAAAACTGCGCTGTCAAGGCCTTGAACAAGCTCTACAACTAGAGAAGAAGAAGCGCCAGCGAAGCAAACCTCTTCTTTTTGAATTACGAGCCCCTGAGGACGGTTACGCGGTGTTTACTCTCCTAAGAAGATTCAGCAAGCTCGTGATCTTCAAGCGGAGAAAGATGAAGCTTTACAACTTGCCAAGGCTTCAAAAGAGGAAGAAAGGCTTCGTAAACAGTGCGAGAAAGAAGAAAAGAGGCTTTTAATCGAAGAGCGCAAGCGAATCCGCGCTTCAAATAAAGAAATTCGACTTCGTGAGGCGGAGGAAAAGAAGCGTAAAAACCAGGATGATCAGCTCGCTAAGCAGGCCGATATACAGCTTCAAAATAACTTCAATAATCAATTCGGCTCAGCGAGGCAAAAGTAAGCCTCCTAGCACTCCGTGGGCGGTCGTCAGGTGATCAACTACGGTACCCATCCCGTGGGCCTTCCAGTATCTCTCGACAACCGGCGTGGGCGTAGGGGGCTCTGGTATAGGCTCTGCTTCTACCGGCGGGTCGACTCTCCTACGCTTTCCTGCCTCCTGCGCTTGCAGCCATTCGGGTGCGGGGTTGGGCTTCTTTCCCTGCGCTTCCTCCAGATGCTTCCTTCTCTGTCTCTCGGGGCATTGGTCGTCTGTGGCGGCATGCGGTCCGTGGCATATCATGTAGCGGTAACGTTCTATGGCTGAACGATCTGCGCGTGTCCCTCCAGCCGTGGCAGCCAGGCCTTTTCATTGTAGACTGGATCGATAAGCCCAATCGTATCCCGTGTAGCGTACCTAGAATGTTGCCGAATAGACCAGCTTTAATCGCGTCCAAGCCTGCGATAGGGGGGTTCTATTTGGCCCTTCTTTAGCCACACCACTCGGACTTTTATCTCCTCTTTCACGGGGTGAGCAGCCGGGAGGGAATCATTTAATCCAGATCCTGCCCATCCGCTCGAGACTAACACATTGCTCGGGATCCCGTTGGTCCTCCACCCGGCGAGGGACGTCGCTGAAGACGAAAGCCCGATCAGGATCGGGATTAGTACCCTATCTAATACCTATAGAGATATGCCGGCTCAAATCGGCCGTGGAACCCATTACTGTAATAAACGTGGCACGGGCGTTCTCGCAGGGGGCTCTGGCTGCCTCTAGCTCTTGCTGTTCCGTAATAAGCTCCCGTATAAGCAGCCAGCCAACCAGCTTATTAGTGGTAGTTATAAGGCTCGCGGACATACCTGGCTGGGGGCTTTGCCTGGGGGTAACTACCTGCACCGCACTATTGCCTGGCATTGTGAGCGGAACGGGTGGATCAATTCGGTAAAAGGTCGGGTATTATCTAGCGTGAGCCATAAATTAGATTCCATTTTGAGTTACTTTAAGGAGGAACCATCGCGCTTAACATAAATGTAATTAGATACCGAACCACAGGCCACTTTTTACTGCGTCGCACCTGATGGCCTACATATAACGCGGAATGTCGATCATGGGAAAGTTAAGATTAACTAAATCTGATGGCCGGAGGGCTTTCACCTCCTGAGCTTAGGGAGCTTCCCGGTACGCAGGAACTATGGCAGTCTGTCTACATGTGACGAACTGACTAAGAATCACTATATAGAGCGATGCGCGTACCAAGTCGTTGACTTGGTATTCTGGTCTTTTTAGTAGCTCAGTTGGTAAAACGTCCAACAGGCCTACTAAACGGTCTTGGCGGGTAGAAGCGCACCTACCCACTGCCAAGCCCGTAACACTACAAAGGAGCTTAGTGAAGATAAGTTTGTTTAACTCATAATTAAGCAATTTTCTTATAAAGAATGAAAGCTATTCAGAATAAGAATCTAGAGTTTTTATATATTTTTTAAAATGAAATTTTAAGTAGAATAAATTTAAACTTTTTTTTTTAAAAAACTAATCTTGAATTTTTTTTAAAAAAAATTTAATTAAATAAATAAATATTATTAATTATAAGAATAAAATGATTCGCTATGTCATGTGATGTGGTCAGGTGATCAAACTAGGTCAGGGGTCCTTCCATTTTGTGACAGTCTACAAAGGAGCCTAGTAAAAGACTAGTTTGTTTATGACTCGTAGTCAAGGAATTTTCCCATGGAGAAGAAAGGCTATCTATGAGGGAGGATCTATCCTATACATACTACCTGAGGCTTCGCCTCAGGTAGAAATGCCTACCGGAGGGTCCTCCATATCAGGAAGTTCGTATCGGGAAGTCCTTGGCTCAGGAGGTAACACATTTTGTCACGGGCTTGGCAGTGAGTAGGTGCGCTTCTACCCGCCAAGACCGTTTAGTAGGACAGTTACCAACTGAGCTACTAAAAAGACCAGAATACCAAGTCGAAGACTTGGTATGCGCATCGCTCTATATAGTAGGCCTTGGTCAGTTCGTCACACATTTCAAGTGCTCAATTAGACTTCGGCACAACCCAACCCAACCCAACCCAAAATGGGTTTTGGGTCCAATTCCCCGACCCAACGCTGGGTTTTGGGTTCTTAGCTATATCCCAAAACCCAATGGGTAACCCATTGGTTTCCCAAAATCAAACAAACAGGCTAAACAGGCCGCTGTCCCCGTGACTGCATAATTAATGCATTTTCGACTGTAACACTGAGTATTTCATTTACGCACTTTCTCCAGAAATGACAAAAAAGTCACACGATTATTCAAACTTTATAATATTCATCTAATATTGCTCAAAATCATCATCTGCTCTGCTTTTACGTTTTCTTCCAGGCACCCGCAGCTGAGTTGTAGTCTCTGGTAGTTGTAGCTCACTGTCTATACTAATCAGACCAGGAGAAACTTCTTCTACCTCCTCCTCTTTATCATCATCACTAATTACATCAATCTCAATCTCTTCCAGATTCTTATGATTCTGCTCCCTTACTGCCTCAATCTCCTCTAATGTAAAGAATTGTTCGAGCTGGCTTGCCTCTGTATCCTTTAGGTCAAATCTTGTTACACAGAGGAATAACATAATCTCCTCAACTGTTTCGGACTTTAACTGTGGTGATCACGTGACGTCGTGACGCAAGATACTGGAAGATCCCTGACAAACTGACCACGCCGATAATGACGTATATCTCGAGCAGAATTAAAGAGCCGTTCAACACCAGCGCCAATTGCTGGAATAGAAAGAATATCTCGAGCAAGTAATGCGATCGCAGGGAAACGTGATTGATTATCTCGCCAAAATTGAAGGGATTCGGTATCAACTAGATCTAGAAAAAAAGAGAGAATCAGTAGTATAGATAGAGGATAATATAATAGACATACCACTATCAAGATACTGAGTTACCTTATCTCCAACTGGCTTTGCTGATATCTTATTCCCATTTAGCATTTTATTTAGCCGTAAACTCGGTTTGATTTGTACTTGAGGGTTTTGAGAATTTTGACCGCTTGAGAGGCGCTCTTGATATGGAATCAATGCAGCTTGAAATGTTTTCTGGTAGGTATTACGCCACTGAGGGTCCCAATCATCGGAGAGAAAGAATTGGAATCGGCTATCAGGCACAAGCATTGTACCAATTGCATAGATATGTCCTCGGATACGGTCGGTTTGAGAGTAATACTTATTAAGCTTTTGTCGGCTAGCCTTTAGAGATTCAAGCATCTGCTGCTTCCACGAGACACGTTTTCTTTTGAGCTGACTCATTGACTGTTCCAGATGTTCAAAAAGTGCATTATAGAGCTTAAAGACAAGATGTGTTGTGACTTCTTTTGTCTTTGAAAGCTCTGTTGTATAGTCAAAGAATGGCTGAGTGATGCAGAGTAGATAATCAATTTGACACCACTCTTTATCATTTAATAATATCTCCTTACAGTCATACTCTTTACAGAAGGGCTTAAAGAAGCTGCGTAATCTTTTAGCCCGGCGAAGCATCAGAAAGGTAGAATTCCATCGGGTCTTCACATCCTGAATAGGAATCAGCTTTGGCTCTACTTTTTGAAGACAGAGAAAGTTCTCACGGCGCTGAGGACTAGCATGAATATATATAGCCAGATAATGTACCTTATTCAGTGTGAACGAGATCTCATGCTTCTGATGTTGAGCATTTGCCTTTGCTGCTTTTGACTGTGAAGCAGTCCATTTTGTTTCTGCAGTTTCATTTTGAGGAACGGTCTTAAGACGACCAAGAAGCTGATTCAAACAAAGCTGGATCACATGGGCGAGACAGGGAATTCGAATAATTGTTGTGTTAGTAGGTAGTGCTTGTTGAATAGCATCTACTAATGTCTTGTTATTTGTTGCATTATCGTTTGTTAATCCGAATATCTGGTCTTGAATACCATGCTCAAGTAGTGTTTCAAGAAGTACACCACTTAGATTTGAACCAGTATGGGAGCCATGAAGTGGTTTAAATCCAAGTAGAACCTCTTGGCATACCCAGTTCACATCAACAAAATAGCCT
Organism: Aspergillus affinis; assembly: GCF_023601865.1. Classification (NCBI taxonomy): domain Eukaryota; kingdom Fungi; phylum Ascomycota; class Eurotiomycetes; order Eurotiales; family Aspergillaceae; genus Aspergillus; species Aspergillus affinis. The sequence goes on from NW_026515832.1 coordinate 189,116, forward strand.
GTAATAGCCATAAATGCCTGATTGAATGGAGAAGTCCAGCAGTCTAGCGTGATTGATATTTTTGAGCTATCCGGAAGCGCTCGGAGAATGGATTTCCGTCGTTCTTGAATTATATTGTGTAGACGGCGACGTATTGTAGAAGCAGAAGGTATATAAGGAAGTGATAGCGCAGAACGTGCTAGTCGAAAAAGACTATGGAATGTCGGTTGCTCAATAAGATAGAATGGAAGTCAATTCATAGTAAGCAACTGTAGAAGCTGCTCTTCCCATACAGATTGTGAGAAAGGAGTTTCGATCTGTATTTGATCCTATTAATCTCGATATATTAGCATTGATTATTAAAAGGACCTGAAAGCATACTCCTTTCTTAAGAAATTGCGTGATTTCCTCTTTCCCTCCTTGCTGAGCTTTAAGACAGGCTGCTGTTTTAAGATGCTTTTGCATAGTTGATGTACTATGGTAGCCCTTCTGACTCGGTGTAGAGAAATGAGGATGCTCTAGGATTCTTGAGCAACGTTTACACATAACCTTTGGTGCACAATCTTTGCCATGTGCAACCTGGTCAAAGTGTTCCCAGATGCTTGCATTGCGACTTGAATCCCAGATTATCTTGCTTTTCCTTCCATAATCAGTTGTAACTATCATTCTACCCGTTCCTCATGTGTTATATTATCGTATCGCACATATGTCTGTCTCCGACCGGATCTAACGCGTATAAGAGAGGAAGGGATTGGAAGGGGATTACTTGGTGGAAAAAAATCAGCCTCACTAGGCTTAATAATCAAGATTCAAGGGTAAACTGGCTGCCTGTTGGGGTGGTGAGATGCTGTGAAAATGCAAGATAATTAAGATTGTCTGTGTCCCCATCATAAAGAGAGGGTAAAAATTCAGAATGCTGGCTTTGAGAGATATTGAATAAGGAAAAACATGATAAGGTAAACGAAGAGAAAGAGAATAGAAAGACTGAAAGAGTACATACATTGATCAGAAAAGGCCCAAAAGGGTATTGATCAGAAAAGGGTATTCAGACAAAAGTGCCTAAGACTGACATTAAAAAAGGTAGATCAAAAGAAATATACTATGATAGCTTCTGATTGGCTTTATTAACTAGGTTAAACTGGGTCCGACCCAAAAGAAAACCCAATGAAACCCAATGAAATCCCAAAAGAACCCCGCAGAACCCATTGAAATCCCAATAAAACCCAGCAGAACCCATTGAACACCCGCCCCCAACCCAATCTCATATAGGTCACCAAAAATATTTTATTCTCTGAGTATTCATCAGAGTATTCCTTCAAGGATTCTCTAGAATATTTACTAGAAAGTAGACAATACACAATTCTCTAGACTATTGGTACTGTATTAAATTCAATTTTGCTAGTAGATATAGATAATTGTTACTGATTAGCAAAGATGTAGGTACACAAACTGCTGACTATATCAAAGATATATTGCTGCAGAAGTCAATATGCATTTCTGCAGAGTTCAGCATATTATAATCACAACAATACAGTGGCACTACATTACCACACACACCCAAGATCTATATCTTTGATGAGTAAATCACAGAAAACAAAGAAATTATAATTTGAGTATGAAAACCTAGTGTTTCAGAAGGGATAATCTAAAAATAATAGCTATTCAATAGATAAACCAATACAGGGGTAAATAACAGCATTTTTATTCTGCTTAATGAGCAGAGTTATGAACGCCAAGACCAATATTATGCAAAATTGGGTTATTGGGTTGGGTCGAGGTAAGTGGCCAGAACCCTAAACCCAACCCAGTTGGGTTTAGGGTCTGAAGCTTCGACCCAAAATGGGTTTTGCCGAAGTCTATGCTCAATAAGGAAGAATGAATGAATAATTCGATTGAATTGATTGATTCAACTTAATAATTAATATTGAAAAACGAGAGGAATTTATCTCATATTTATAGACAATTTTTAATATATAAAATAATGAATAAATTATAAAAATGATACAACTGGGATCTGCATCGGTGTGACGAACTGACCAAGAACCACTATATAAAGTGTAAGGCACTGACCTCAAGAAACGTAGGTATGCATTAACGAAGAACAAGCTGCACGGAGAAACTATTTACGCCTACTATTCGTGGCTCACGTGACATAGTCATGTGACCCAGCATACCGGAAGGTTCCTGACATAAAACACTTGGTACGCGCATCACTCTATATAGTGGTTCTTGGTCAGTTCGTCACAGTAGGTAACTGAGTCTGACTAGATGGTCTTGGCGAGTAGAAGCGCACACACCCACTGCCCAAGCCCGTGACAATCGGAATTTACACCAAACTTAAAATGAGCTAAAATAAATGGAATTAATTTTGAAGTAATTTTGATAGATTTTAAATCAATTAATTAATATATATAATTCAATAACTTAAAACTAATATAATATTATTATATAATACGATATCCGGGCTTTACGAAATAGAATTTTATCTTTATTAATTTAAATATAATACTAATTAATAGAAATAAAAATTTAGAAATTTTTTTTTAGATGAATAAATGCAGTAGAAAGGAAAGAAGCGATTATTATTAGATTTAAATAAAAAATAAATTGCGGGAAAATACTAATAATTAGAGTATGTACATATAATATTTTTATTTAAATAAATAGATAGTAATAAGGGCGAAATATTTTTAAAACATTTTTTTTAATTTTAAATAATTAAATTAAATTAGAATTGTATATTTCTAATTGTTTTTGATTTTTTAGTATTTAAAGTTTTTTTTTAAGTTACTTCCAAATTTCTATACAATTTTATTTAAATAAATATTTCAAAAATTTTATTTAATAAATCTATAATTTATTTATTACTACATTCGATAATTAAGCGTTATTTAAAATTAAACTTTATAATATTAAAAAAGTATTTTTATAAAATATGTTTATTAACTGAAATAAACGCTAAAATTACTTTATTAACTAATTAATGGGACTGTTATAAATAATAAATAAAGCTTCTAATTATTTATTAGATAAATCAGTAAATGTTATATCACTTGTAATAAAAAATTGATATATTTGTTGAAATAAGGTTAGATTTTCTAAAATTAAAAATTGGTAACGTAAATTACATAAAAGTAAATTCTTTAAAAAAATTAAATAATTAACTATAATTTTATATATATTAAATATAGCTTAATTATAGCTTAATTATAAATTATAATAATATTTAATAAAATTTATAATATTAAATTGTAAAATAATAGCTATATATAGGCTGCGTCACTATCCGCATTATCGTACAATAGTCATCGATCGGTCGCTCGTATCCAAGTGCCGATAACGATAGATTTTAATTATTGATTATCCGCAGCGGATACGATACGATACGATAATTTTTTTGACCTCAGCGGATATCATACGATATCCGTCGGATCATAAACATTACAAATAGCCCAAGACTCGTGCTCTAGTGGAGCCTGCATAGATTATGCAGTTTTTCTGGTATTTTTTGTGTACCTGCGTGGTATAGCATGATCGAAAAATCAAAGACTTTAGGTACAGTTTCATTATTTAATATTTAGCAACGTATACACTCTTTGATATTAATGTAAAGGTACCCTGAGAGGCTTTAAATTCAGCTAGTTTACATAATTTTGACTATTTATATCAGATTTTTTTCTATCTCAAAACTATTCGGCATCTTTGGCCTTTTCCGGAACTTTCTCGATCGCCCCTATATAACTTCCTCAATTATCATTTCAGGAAGAGGATAGCCATTACCATCACTGTCTTGAGACTCGATAGCCTCATGTAGCCTTTTACTCTGTGTTATAGTCTGTACAAGATATATTTCGTTCTCTAAATCACTCTCTGGTTTATCTAGTAGCTCCTCAGTTTGGTATCTACCTTCCTCCTTATCGTCACTGATAGGATCAATGTCATTCAGTGATAGAAAAGGCTTCTATAATTCATTAAAGATAGCAGTTTTTCCTTCTAAGGTATACTCTTTAATCAGATTAAGCTCGTTTTGCTAGAAATCAAACATAAAAAAGAAGAAATGGAGCATAAGCTCTTTGATTGTTTTAGATTTGAGCTTACTTCGGCAATAGTAACAGATATTGCAAATACAATTAAAGAGCCGTTCAATATCAAGACCGCTTGCAGGAATAAAGAGAATATCCCGAGTTAATGCTGCAAGTACTGGATATTTTTGCTTATGCTCTTTCTAAAAGAGACGAGGGTTTCCTCTTGTAAGGCCTATAATATTGTAAGCTAAAATCTAGGCATTACTACAGAGATATAAACCTTTTGAAAGATATTGGGTAATCTTATCCACTGGCTGATCTACCTCGGGTTGGAAGGCTATTTGTAAATCTATAATAAAAGCGAGATCATCATCAGGATCGTCTTGAGAGGCTTTGGATTCTGTTACATTGATCTGGAAAAGAATACGCTGCTTGTAGCGTTTAAATTTGGCTTGTAACTTGTCCCGATAGATCTTTATAAAATCAGCCTGTTTACCATTTGCATGAGTCCTTCGCCAGTCCTCATTATCAAAGTAGCGAAACTTCTTAGATGGGCAAAGGATAGTAGCAATTGTATAAACTGCTTTATATGGTTCAGTATTAATAGCTGTATAATACTTTCTAAGCTTAGTTTTGGCTACACGTAGTGCCTGAAGCATTCTAATCTTTCAGAAAACACTTTTTCGTTTAAGCCTTTTTTCAGCTGCATCGAGATAATTGAAGAGTTTGTTATAGATACTGAACACAGAATAAACTGTTATATCACGGGTCTTTGATAGCACATTTATCATATCAAAGAATGGCTTTGTAATAAGAAGAAGATAGTCCACTTGACGCCATTCTTCTGCAGAGAGCTTGAAATGGGAATAGTAATGTGTAGTACAGTATAGATTAAATACTTGCTGTAATCGTTTGGTACGATCGAGCATCAGAAATGTTGAATTCTAGCGTGTGCGTATATCCTGGATTGGCAGAAGCCTAATAGGTATTATTTAAAGAGCCTAAAAAGTGTTATGTCGTTAAGGACTAGCATTAATAAATACAGCAAGCTCTCGGATCTAGATTGAGGATTAGTTATTAGAATATAATATACTAGGAAATAATATACCTTCTTTAATGTATTTGTAATATTACCTGATGATTGTTCTGAAGAAAACTGAATTGATTTTGTTCGTGATTCTGGCCACTCTGATTCCGCTTCAGCATTCTTTGGATTGGCTCTGATCTTCCCAAGAAGATCGTGTAGGCTTAGCTGTATAACATGTACAATACAGAGAATGCGGAATATTGGAGTATTACCAAATGCTAGAGGCCCAGCTAGCTCTTGAATGGCTTAAATAATTTTTGCATTATTGAATGCATTATCGGTTGTGATTGAGAGCACTCGATTGGTAATCTGGTACTTCTTGAAGATGCGTAAAATAGTTTCACTGAGATGAACCCCTGTATGTGATCCAGGCTGGTGCTCAAAGCCGAGAAGAACCTTACGATAGTTCCAATCTTCATTAATAAAATAGTCAGTGATAGCCATAAAGGCCTGAGAGAATGGGGACGTCCAGCAATCAAGTGCAGTAGAGAGAGAGTTTCCTGTAGGAAACTTACTGAGTACGTTTCTCTGTTGTTGTTTAACCTGACTCTCTAATAGTCGCCTGGTAGTACTTACGGAAGGGATATGTAGTTCAGAATCAGCATATCTTGTATATTGCAAAAGATCTTTGAATGCAGAATGTTCAGTTATCCGAAATGATAAACGAGTAATTGTAATAAACTGAAAGATTTTATGTTAAAAGATATTTTGGTCAAAGTTGAGGCTCTTTTGCTGGGACTAAAGAGATATTAGTAACGATATATATTCATTCAAGGGAAGATATATTATATTCTAAAGTAGCTTATTGATACCTTGCTTCGAAGTCTTTTGAAACTGTGGCTTAGTACATTGAGCACTTGTCAGGTAATTCTTTATAGGTGAAAAGCCAGAGCGTTTATATCCAGGATAAATAACTACTGCAAGATATCGTTTGCACATAACCTTTGGCTCGCCCGTCTTTGAATGTATAACCTGATCGAATGAGCTTCAAGCTGCAGATCTCTTTTGGTCACTATCCCAGTTAATTGCTCTCTGCAGGTCTTTTCTGGTCGAATTCAGTGGTTAACCACCATTCAACAAATTGGGTACGAGAGATATCCATTGCTGAATTAGTTTTGTCCCCGTTATATAGAATATAATGTTGTTGTAGTGGTTTTACTGACACGCTGAAGAGAAGTAGGGGGTAAAATATATCGAGGTAAAGAAAGAATTTTGAAAACAGAGTTTGAACGTGTCACGAATTGACTGCTTATCGCGTCATCTGGAAAATTAATAGATTGTAGGAGTTCTGGATCAATGAATGAATTAGCATAATGTGACATTCCATATTGGCTCCCACTATCTTGTGAGTATAACATGGTAGGCTATAGGTAAACGAATCATACTAAGTAAGAATAGTAGAATTGAAGAGACTTACAGGGGATCTGTAGAGTAGTGATATAGGTAAACAATACTTTGTAAACTCGACGTGTTAAATCAATTATTGAGATTGATTGGATAGATAGTAAGAAAAGTGGAGATTCTATAAAATAATCAGACGATAATCAGACGATAATCGGATGATATCTAACACTATCCAGAATTGCTCAAAAAAACTAAGTTCACTCGATTAAGTTCTCTAATACGATTTTCTCAACATTTTTGTATGTACATATAATATATAATGTAGATCTCTAATAAGCTTAAGCTCTAGTGATTCTATTGCACCTATTTTGATTCTACTTCAGCCTGTATTTACCATAAAAAAATAACGATCAATGTTTGCGAACAGGTATACTTACTTTGCTCTGCGTCAAATATATTTCTTTCTCAATACTATCGATAATTTGATAATTCTAGATTGCTTCCTTACCATTACGTACAATTGGTTAAAAAAAGATATATATAAAGCTTCTGAGGTCATCTAATAATGAATACAATCTCAATTTGTAATATTTCACAAAGACTATCGAGCAAGATAACGAGTACAATCGTTATAACTATACCATTTAGATTTCAGGTATAGAATCCGGCTTTATCAGCAGCATAACTGTCACCTGATCGGCTAGAACAGGTTAAATTAGCGAGATTTATGCTCATGCCGATAATCTGCAGATATATACGATTGATAGTCGATAATACTTCATTATCGGTATCGTACGATATGCCGCAGCCTAGCTATATATAAAAGCTATATATGAAATTAGGCTAATTTTTTAAAAGGATTTTTGACCGGGAAAAACATTTTAAGTAATATTTGATTAAATAAAAAGTAATAAATAATTTCTTAATAAAATTCGATTTATTTTGAAACCCTTGTTTTAATTACCGTAGGTAAGAAATTGGGAGGCGGTAAAATGTAGATTTTTTTTAACAAAATTATTTAAAAAGGTCTTAACTATGTTTTATTAATTCGTTTTAAAGTTAAAAGCGATAATTAAAGCAAAAATAATTTTGAATAAGTAATTAGTTAAAGTTATTAACGTAATCCACGGGCGAGGGGAACACACGGGTGAGGGTAACTTTTTTTCCGCAATCTCCGAAAATCCTCAACTGATCACTTTCAACACGCCATTCTTTTTATTATTATTTACACAAAAATGCTACCTTCTCAAGAAGCCCGAATTCAAATGGCTATTGACGGGTATAAAAATAGAATAAAAATACAATCAAAATCAAAGGCTGTTGCAATATTTGGGGCACTTAAGACTATCTTTTGGAAGCGGCTTAATAGAATTCAACTACGATCAGAAACACACGCTAATAACCATAAATTAACAGCTCTTGAAGAAGTCCTTTCTAAGCGCCTGCTAAGATGCAGATGAACGTGGCTTTTCAATTCGACCGGAGTTTCTGCGTGGAATAGCGCAGATTTTACTTTACAAGCGCACACAGGATCCTACTACAACTACAGGTGTTAACTGGGCATTTACTTTTTATTAACGGCATTCAGCACTGCGTACACGATATAATCGAAGAATAACATACCAGCGTGCAAAGCAGGAAGATCCAAAGGTTATAAAACTATAGTTTGCAACTGTACAAGAAGTGATTCAAAAACACGGGATACATGAGAATAATATCCGGAATTTTAATAGAACTGGTTTTGCAATAGGGCTCTGTACAACATCTAAGGTTATTACTGCAATAGGACGCAGTGAGAGATCTCGCAGAGTTATTTAGGGGAATCGTAAATAGGTTACAATCATTGAATGTATAAATTTTAAAGAAATTTATATACTACCAGTAGTTATCTTGAAAGGAAAAAAATATTAAGCTCCTTGGTGCTCTTCCTCAAGATTAGAAGCTCACCAATAGCGCTAATGGCTGGACAACGGATGAAATAGGCCTTATGTAGCTGAAACAAGTGTTTAATCCTTTTTTTAAACTGTATTTAACCGATGCGAAGCGGTTGCTCATTCTTAATGTCCATTCAAGTTACCAAACTGCATATTTTGATAATTTCTGTAAAAAGAATGCAATTATCTGTCTTTGTATGCCTCTGCGTATATCCTATCTTCTTTAGCTACTTGATGTTAGTGTTTTTGGACCGCTTAAATGCACATAGAGAAAACTAGTTGAGGGGATGATAGTAGCTGGAAATAACTATATTAACAAGGAAGATTTTCTATACCTATATCCTTCTGCACGTGAAGCAGTCTTTACCCCCAAAAAAATATATGCAGTAACTTTGCAGGGTCAGGTCTTAAATCACTTGATCAAGACCGAGTTCTTGAGAAAATTACCTTTCAACTTCCTATACCAATACTGCTACTACTTGTCGAAGGCTCAATATCATCTGCTTTTTAAACACCCCAGAATCCTCGTCAGATTGATCGCAAGGTTCAAAGCCTACAGAGAGGTCTTCAAAAGAAAAGAATGCTTTCTAGCAGTCCAGTCTGTTATATTCAACACCTTGAAAAGGCCGCGCACATAGCAATGAATATGAATCTTTTTCTTCTCCAAGAAAATAAGATTCTACGGGCTGAAAATGAGCGAAAAATAAAGATGAAAGAGAGAAAACGTGCTTCCCTAGGAAATTATTTCTTTATATCTATCTATACAGGAAGGTCGTGACCGTATTCAGCAGCTTAATCAGATAGTGAATCCGCAGGTTAAAGATACTGAACCTAGGCCTCGCAAGCTCGCTCCACAACGCTACAGTGGTTGTGAGACTGTTGAACATACAATACGGAATTGCCCTAGTAAATAGCTATATATTTCATCTTTTAAATAGTCTAATTTAATGGCATTGGTGGTTGAAATGCTTCAATATTCTTATGGCTGCGGAGAAAACGTTCCACTCACGCGTGTGTTCCCCACGCCTGTGGATTACGTTATTTTAGAATTAAGATTATTAATTAGTTAGTTGTAAATTATTTCGAACGTACATTTGTATTTTAAATTTTAATATAAATCTTTGATTATTAAATTTATATTATTAAATTTATTTCGTAGGATTAGACGGCTATGTAATTCGGTTAAAAATGGTATAATATTTAAAATTTTTATCTTAATAAATTAATTATATCTAATTTGATAGGCAATAAACCTATTTTTATAAAATAAATTAATTATTTTTTTAGTTTATTAATTTTATAGGTATATATTATTTCAATATAATTTTTAAATATTTTATTAAATTACTATAAATATCTATGCGCCATATAACGTTATATATAATCGCTTTAAAGGTTTATTAATGTTAGATAATTTAAATCTATACTATTTTTAAAATAGTAGTTTATAAAAATTATTAAAATTAAATTTTAGATTATCGATCAAAACTTACGAAAGAGTAAAAACAGGTCATAAAATTATTTATTTATAATACTATCCTTTTGTGAATACAGAAGATAGATAGATGTCCTATTACTGGAGACAAAAATACCCAATTACTCCTGGAGTGAATGAGTGATTGAGTGTTTCGCTTTATATTAGATATAATTTGTAAGGCACCGGTCCGTTGACTTTACCACTACACCACATGCCAAAAAGGCTCAATGAATGACCAACAGGCCATTCAGTCAACGTACTATATAGGGACCCTGACATAATTATTTATTTCGCTAACTATCCGGCCTAGCTACGTCAGGCCTAGCCAGGGCTCAGGGCTCAGGGCTAGGGGCATTATAATATATGAAGTCTTTCTCTTCTCCCCTCTCTCTCTCTCTTATACCTGTCTCACTCTACCACCTCGAGCGACCACTGTTACGGGGTCGGTAGGCAGGTGCGCTTCTACCACCTAAAACCGTCTAGTCAGACCCACAGGTGGGACGGTTACCCTTGAGCTATTAAAAAGACCAGAATACCAAGTCCCTGACTTGGTACGCGCATCGCTCTATATAGTGATTCTTGATCAGTTCGTCACAGGGGTTACGGGAAAATCGGAGTTTTGAGTATGTTTTTTATTAATTTTCAAAGAAATAAAAAGAATGTTTCTCTTTCTTGGCATGGAGTAATTAAGTTTCTTAAATTTATGTAATATAATTATACGGGATTCGCGGAAATATTCGAAACAGTAATCTAAAAAAAAGAAAAAATATATTAAAAAATGTTTATAATTAATAAGATAAAATTCCTTTAATATTTTATTAGAGTTTAAAGGACCTTATTTGTTATTTTTTATACGGGCCTGGGGCACGATCAAGGGCGTTCTAATCGATAATAGTTTGTATTTTTATTTTATAATTATTGGAGATTGAAAGATTAAAAATATGGGCATCTAAATAGGTTAAAAAAATTCGTTAGAAGTGGTAACTTATATTATTTTGGTTTAGAAAATCTTTCCCGTATAATGCAATATCTAAACGGTTAAGAAACATTCATAGGTATTTATTAAAACATAAGAATATACGGGGAAGGGTATTTCTAAAGGTTGTAAATTAATAAAAATAAATATATACAATTTTTATTATTATTGCTGCCCCTATAATTACGTCAAATTTAATTAAAAACTTTAACACAATTAACCAATACGCCTCTCTGCAAGTGGTTCTTTTTCTATTATATATTATAATTAATTATCATATTAGCTATTAATTTAGGGAAGCGCTACAGACACACCCCCACGTGACCAGGTGCCTTAGTCAGCCGCCGGTGCCGGTGCTGCGTAGCGCGTAGGTGGGACCTCAGGCTTCATATATTAGCCCCTAGCCCTGGGCCCTGAGCCCTGACTAGGCCTGACGTAGCTAGGCCGGATCATACAATGAAGCTATTCAGAAACAGAGAAGGCTGCTTGGTGATCAGCAAGCGGACGAGGTAAACAGACGGTAAAGTAGAAAGGTAATAAGGCTACTGAATTGCTCTATTATTTATACTGAGATATTACATTATAAAATACCAGTTTCTGACCAATCAGAGCCTTTCAATCAATGATAGTCATGTTTATTATCTCTCTCGCTTACTCGCTTGAGTACACAACTACTTCTCGATACAACAGGAGCCATTACCAGTATATCAGGCGAGGATGATCGTACCGGAGGTAATGACCGTATTAGAGTTAGATTTTGAGGCAGCTGTAGGGGTAAGGAGACAAGGAATGGTAACGATAATGGAAATAACGAGCTTACTGCCTTCCTTTCAGGCCGTCCAGGTGTTTTAGGGATTTCTCCTTAGCTAGAACTCACTCAAATTCAGAAAGATCTCTTCTTGTTGATATAAAGGGCGTAGCGGGTGTATTTGATAATGTATGAAAGTAAGGGCTTGACAAGAACTCCGATATGCTTTAATTTGAACTGATTCCAGCATTCCATTGTTTGAACGTGTGATTTCACTTGTATAACAGTTTATCACTTAATTCATATACTTTTCCAATTTTTAGATACTTCTGTATAGAATGCAGCCTTTTCTTTGGGATCTTTAAATTTTGGAGACTCGGGCTTTAATAAGAATATTTTTATTAATATTCCAGAGGCATATCAGATTGTCAGCTGTAAGAAAAACTTTCTTACATAAATTTATAAGAGCTTTCTCCTTATCTGTCAGGATTGTACGTAGTAATTGTAAGCCAAGCTAAATGTAGACTTTAGATAGATTTTAAGTGAAAAATTATATGAGCTTTGCTGCTCATTATAAATAAACACAAAACTAACAAAGAATGTATGCCCTGTTGCTGTAATCCCATTGATATCAAGCAATGGCATATTGTATCTGTTGATCTTGTATGTGCAGTCTATGATCAAGACGTAAATTCAAGCGAAATAAATCGAAACTGCTTTTGTGCATACAAAAAAGGTCTATCAGATAATGATTTCCGTCGGTTATATAATTGAAAAGTTACTCTCCTGATAGACCCGTAAGAAGAGCCTGAATATCCGGCCATCAAGAAATTCATAATGACGTTTCTGCTGAAAGTTGTAGATATCCCGGGAAAGTAATGTTGTGGTATTATTCTGTCAGGTACTTTGAACAATCTGACGAGGTTTTGCACCTACTGCAAGTTGATTCTCAATAGATTCAATGTTTCTTTTGAGATCAATTTTTTGTAGTGTTGGACGGGTATAAGCTGAAGATACTTCGTAATTATAATTACTATTTGTAATTTCAATCTTTTAGAACTATTTTGATTTTGAATCAGAATCAGATTGGACACGTTTAATAGCTGCACAGAAAGGACAATTATCTTAATGAGAGCTTTTTTTGTCTTTTTTTCGGTTTTGTTAATCTTGCTTTTGTATATTCTGCAATTACACTGTAGATATTGTGTTTTGATCTGTTTGCCCTTCTTATCTTTTTTTTGAATTCTTCGTAGTTAAAGCGTAGCCATGCTGCCGAGTGAAATCGTTAATAAAACCTATAGTTTCTTGCTCTGAGGTAAATCGGCCGTCAGTTGATAGTAGGAAGAGCGTTTTTGATTCGTGATATTCGATTGGCTCCTCAGGTATGATGAGAAAATCGAGTTATAGATCAAACTCTATATCAAGTAGAGCGTCTTTATCAAATTCGGACCCTAGGAGATCAGAAAACGCGTTTTCTGCCTCTATAGTAGCGAGTATGTTAGTTGTATCTTACATTAAAATATGTATGTAACGTGAGATGAAAGTGGTGAGGTCCCCACCTGCGCGTTGCGCAGCGCCGGCACCAGCGACTGACTAAGCCACCTAGTCACGTGGGGATGTGTCTGTAGCGCTTCCCAATTTTAAATCTCAAAATCTTAAAATATATATGTTAATAAGTATCTTCTTTATAGTAGTAGTTAGTTATATAAATAGTATAGAATTTAGTAGTAGAATAGTGACTAGCGTTAATAAATAATTTTTAGTAAATTATTAATCATTAATTATCGAAGACTAGATTTTCGCTATTATTTAGTATAAACAAATCAAAGAGTTCAATAGATTAAGAATTACTAGACATTAGCTCGATCTCTAGAGAGAGTCTATTTTATAATAATAATTTTATATTTAATAGTTAAATTAGCAATATTTATTTTAAATATTAAAATAATTTTTTTTTGTTATCTTATAAGTTACTTTCAAATTTTTTTTAAATTTTCCAGTAATCTATCTTTAGTTATAAAGACTTAATCAATTTCATTACTCTAAATTATAGAACAATTGTTTTCGGCAAAAAACCTTTTGTTATATTATTTCCTAGAAGGTCTAGGCCAGGTACCTACGAAGGATCACAGGGGCATTTAGAGTAACACTAATGTCTACCCTAGAGTCACGCCTATATTCCGCTGATCGCACACTACCTTACAGGAAAACTGGCCGGGTACCACGCGAGGGCCACAAGACGAGAAACCAGCGAACTTATAGAACAGATATACAAGAGGGTAGAAAACAGTATCTTCTGGCTAATAGTCTACAGAGAGGAAGTCGTAAGATAAAATAGGCCTGTATTACAGGATTAGAGTCAAATATAGATCAAAAGGGTACTACTACTAGCAGCGAAGAAGTAGACCGAAAAACGTAAGATATAGAAAACGGTCCTGAAAAAGAAAAAAAAAAAAAAAAAAAAAAAAAAAAGAGAGAGATCCTGCAGGAACTTATTCGAAACAGTCTGATACAGACTAACTAAAGATCAATTTAAGCTTTAGGTCGGTCTGTACAGGGCCGAAAGCTCGGTATTAATATAGCTTTAAACAGGCAAGGTAAGACTGGCAGCTATACCCCTCATAACGTAATCCACGAGCGAGCGGTCCGTTTTCACTGCAACAACCACAAATTTGAAGATTTGCAACTTCCAACGCCATAGAATTAGACAATTTAGCACACTAAAATATAGCTAATTACTATGACAGCTTCGTATTTATTGCCATTTGCGCAGCTTTTTCAGGATGTTGGTTGAATATGAGAGACTAGGCTGCTAGAAAGTGTTTTTTTTCTTTTTAAGACTTCTTTGTAGCCTTTAAACCTTACGATCAATCTGGCGAGAGTTCTGAGATATTTAAAAAGCTGATGATATTGAGCCTTCAGTAAGTAATGGTGGTGTTAGTGTACGAAGTTAAAAGGTGATTTTTTCAAGAACCTGATCTTGATTAAATGGCTTAAGACCAGTTCCTACAAAGTAATTATATAAAATTTTTGAAGTAAAGACTGCTTCACGTGCAGAAAGATGTAGGGAAAAAAAATTCTATTTGTATTTAAATATAGTTAATTTTAGCCTTCATTATGTCTTTAAATAATTTGCTGTACGCGCGTTTAAACCCACCAAAAACACTAACATCCAGTAGTTAAAAAAGATGAAGTATACGGAGGCATAAAAAGACAGATTATTGCATTTTTCTTGCAGAAGTTGTCAAATCAAGCAGTTTGATAACTTGAATAGCTATTAAGAATAAATAACCGCTTTTCATCAGTTGAGTGTATTTTAGAAAAAGGATCAAATACTTATTTTAATTACTTGAGGCCTATTTTATCTGTTATCCAGCCATTAGCGCTATTGGTAAATTTCTAATCTTGAGATAGATTAGACTCTTGCTACCAAGGACCTAATTTTCTTTTCCCTTTAAGATTATTACTGATAGCATATTAATCCTCCTATAACTTACACATCAATAATAGTAACCCATTCGCGATTCTCTTGAATAACTCTTTGATGTCTTTTACTGCGCTCCACTGCAGTAATAATCTTAGATATTAAGCGGAGTCCCATTAAGAAACCAATTTTATTAAAGTTCCAAATATCATTTTTATGTATATTATGTTCCTGAATAGCTTCGTGTACAATTGTAAACAATAGTTTTATAATTTTTGGATCCTCCTGTTTTGCGCGCTGGTGTGTGATTTTCTGATTATATCGTGTGCATAGTGCTAGATGGCATTTAACGAAAGTAGATGCCCAGTTAATATCACTGGCTATATTAGGATCCCGTGTACATTCTCAAGGTAAAACTGTGCCATTTCACGCAGAAACTTTGGTCGAATTGAGAAGCTTCGTTTATCCGTGTCTAGCAGATGCTTAGAGAGCTTCTTTCTCAAGAACTGTTAATTTATAGTTATTGGCGCGTGTTCCCGCCAGTGGTTGAGTTCCTTTGAGTCGATTAAAAAAGGTAGTTTTAGATACACAAAATACTGCAGCTGCCTTTGATTTTGAATGGATTTTTATTATTATTTTAAGCTTCAATAGCCATTTGAATTCGTGATTCCTGAGAAAGAGGCATTTTGTAAGGTAATTGCAGAAATATACAATGTTTAAAGGATGAATGTTGGAGGTTGACGCGAAAATGGACCGCTCGCCCGTTGATTACATTATTGGCTCTTGCATTTATTTCTTTATTTACTTCAGATAACGTGATTCCCGGCTGACCGCCACCTCATCAAAACTTCAAAAATTCACAATTTTCAACAGCAAGTTTAGAACCAAAACAATAATAAAATTGACTATCTAACTCTCTTAGGGTATTGGTTAATTATGTATCCTTTCGTATTACAGCCAGAACAAGAAAACTTGCAGCAAATAATAAATATCTAAAGTAATTCAGGTTTAACCATAACTTCTATAGAAGTTAGATCTAAAGATATAATTATCATTACCGTTTCTTTTAATACTAATATTATCTTGAATCTTTTCTAACTTTCCTAGACTACTCTTGTGAGCGATTTGTTTCTTATATTTTACTCTTTTTTTTACTTGTTTCTTATTTGTTTCTTCTAACTGGCGGCATCGATCAGAGAGAAAAAAAATAATAATAAAACAATTAAACTATTATATTATAATAGTACTGAATCTCTCTTTTTGTAGGTAAAAAGAGATTATCGAATAAAAGTTCTAGATCTAAATCGATACAAGATTTAGATTTCTCTAACTTTTTAAATATTAAGAGAGAATTAGAGTCATTATCACTGCCAAAAGATGATAGTCGATTTGGTAATAGTTTAAGAGATATTAAAGATTCGAGCTGAATATTTAACTTTTCTAATACATAGTCCGGATTAAAAGAGACTAATCTATTAGCTAAAAAGCTATTTCGAATAGTAGTTACCTTAAAAGTGTCATATTGTATCCCAAAAAAGATATCCAGGAAATCTTTTTTAATCGAATTGATATTAATGTTACAGACCCCTGTTCGACGAAAAGGCTATGGGGCGAGAACAGCGGGGTGATGACCAACCAAATATAACCCAGCCGCACCCGGCACGTGATCAGAAGGGGGTATACAAATGATAGGCTTGGCAGTAGGGGAATGGTAGACAATATACCAGTTGGCTACCAAGGCTACGATCAAGGGTATACCAGGGAGGACTATATAAGGACACTCATTCACCTACTTGTTAGATAGTTCTTGTTTAGTTCTTCGTGTTCAATAACGACTACACTCTTTGATAGTAACTCGTTACTGCTATTAGATTCGCCTATCACTATCACAGGAAGGTATACGTACCGACCTGGCCTTACTTCTATCTTCGCTGCATTCAGGATCCTCCGGCAGGATCACCGAGACACTCAACACCAGTTTCAGTCGGTAGAGCCACCGGGCTCTCAGGTTAAGTATTACCCATCCAGGACTCAGGGTCAACCAGTTGATCACCAAGTGCTTGAACTTATCTACGGTAGCAGGCTTAGCGCAGCGAGACGGATCCTAGGGTTTGACAATTAAGTCTTATGTATTCCGTTACCTTACCTCCGTATAAGCGTTTTAAAATTGCAAAATAGTTTACATTAAGTAGCTGTAAGAGATGCGATACATAAGGTAATATACAGATAGAAATAATATCATTTTTAGAGTATAGTTGGTCAAATTCTAGAGTAAGATAATTTTTATATCTAATACTAGAAAACAATGTTTTCCCTTTCTTGATCGTATATTTAGAATAAAATATATTTGTAATCAGTTAAGAACAATCTTATCGCTTGTTTAACTATTTTTCGAAACATTAATTCGCCAATCAGCTTCATTTGGTAGAAAATTGAACTAATGATGCTTAAGCACTTTTCTTTTAAAAATGATATATAGCGGTAGAGCGACTCCAAAAGCTCTTATATATTTAATTAGTAATCTATTTGCAATTTTTAGTTTATAAAAGAGCTCTCTGACTATAATAATTAATAGAAATATCAATTTTTAGATAATATTTACTCCTATCGCAAATCTAGATTTATTGAAATTAAAAATATCATCCGAGTCGATACTATATTTTTAAATAGTTTCTTTAACCAGTTTAAACTATGGCAGGATAATTCTAAGATCTTCAAAAAGAGCCCTTTTATAGTTATATTTGGGAGATAAATGTGTTATAAGATTTAGATAACGTTTAACGAATTTTATAGGCTAATTTTTTTTAACAGAAAAGGCAGTAACAGAGGTTATCTTTTCATACAATTAAAATAATAAATTGGCTATATTTCGTAATATAAATAAATTGAAAGCTGTATCTTTCGAATCTATAGAGATTAATCAATCTTCAATTGACCTTTCTTCAAGCTGAATAAATTTATAGCTATTTAACCACATATTATGCTTGTTTTGGCGACCCTTTATTTGAGTTAAAAGGGTAATACATAACATTTTAAGAGAGCGGGCAGCAGCAGCAATAAAAAGAATTCTACTTTTTTTAATAGTTTTTACAGCAAGTAGAAGACGACCCTCTTACTGAATCAATTTTTGTGTTTTCTGGGGTCTTTTTGGAGGCATAGTAGTGTTTTAAAAAATATAAACAATGATTACTAAGGGAAAATTGGATGGGGTAACCGGTCGCCCGGGAATCACGTTATATGTAATAAGTCTTATTTTAAAATAATGTTAAAATTTATTAAAAGAAAGTATTAACCACGAACTTAATTTAATTTTTTTTTAAATATAGTAAAGTTAAATATTATATTTTAATAGTTATTATTTTTTTGTTAGTTAATAATATATTTACAAAAGTATCAGTTTGTTATTATTGACCGACATTACGAACTACTAATAAATTAATAATATTTTCTAATAGAAAGGTATAGTTTATTTCTAAATTTATAAAATTTTTCATTTTATAATTTCTCTGATCAAATTTTTTTTAAATAATAATAATGATATTGTTACTCCGTTGGGCTAATCGCCATCCGGTCTATCCCGCTATCTAGGGGGGAAAACCTTGTAGGGCCGGAGGCCCTACCGGGTGAAAAACCCCTCCGCCTCGGTAGTTCATCTCTCGCTCTTCGTATATACCTCTGGGACCTGTTTGCTAGCATCTGTCTCGTTAACCCTCGATCAACCTATTGGCCTATTGTATCCCACTCTTTTCTTTCTGTAGATCACTAGTCGGAAGACGCTATTTTCTACCCTTTTTGCATATCTGTTTTGTGACTTCGCTGGCTTCTCGCCTTGCAGCCTTTGCATTGTACCCGACTAGTTTTCCTGTGAGGTAATGTTCGATTAGTAGAGTGTAAGCGATTGTATCTAAAGTAAACGTTAGTGTAACTTTAAAGGCCTCTGTATTCCTTCGTAGGTACCTGCCCTGGACCTTCTGGGCCAGGCGGAAACAGAGTGTTGTCTTGTATTTTCCTCTGATTAGAACAAGCCAGGCGTAAGTCGCGTAAATAAGAGCCGGGCAGACAACAGTATTATAAATTTTCTAGGCTTGTAATATGAGGAGACCCCAGATTGAGCCTGTCAGCTGTTTGAATGGCTTTTTTTAGGTAATTATCTTTTCCTGTAGCACTGCTGTATAAGCCCCCCCAATTGCGTCTCGTATCTAGGTACAGTCCTAGGACTCTGACGCTCTTGGATGGGTATTTAACCACAGGCCCGATGTATATCGGCCTGCCGAGGTCATCTTTTTTGTGCCGTGAGAAGTGGATTAGTTCATATTTCTCTGGTGCAAACTTGGCCTCCATGGGCGGTCGCCCATGAAATAATTAATTTTTCGTTTCTAACCTTAACTATCCTTAATGCAAGTTAAGGGGTGTTGATTAATAAATTAATTAAAGACAACGTTATTTTTAGTAAATAGTTAATATTCTGTTCTTGATATTGTTATCTTGTTTTAGACCCAGTTTTAGCGTATTATTCGAAGGAATGCCCTTCTCGCGTAGATAGGGAATAATTAATTTTTAGGTTGATGGGAATTTTCGCGTAAGAATTAGTTTGTAAGAGTTAATATGTAAATAGATAATATAAAGGCTTATTTAACCTTTGTGTAGTCGGCCGTTTCGGCTGTGAAAAGATAGGAAAAAGTAAGCTTTTTGTAATAATGTAGTGAGATAATTGGTAACCGACCCCTGCGCTGTAAGCATCCGGGTGTCGCGTATCCGCGACCCCACCGGCTCAGCGGTCAGAACGGCTCAGCGGTCAGTAAAATTGATCAAATAACTTCATAAAGCTATACCACAACGAATATTGCATCAATTTATATAAAAAGTAGATGAAATTAAAACTGAAATCCTATTCAATTCGCTGAGACTTTCTCTGACGTCGTGAGATAATTCCTTCGGCCAGGGCGTACTCACGAAGTTCGACCATAACATCTTTCCATTTCTTCTTCTATTCGATTTTTTTTTGGCCTCTCCTTTCGCTCGTCCTCTAGAACCTTCATCCGCTGCATTTTAACGCTTGAAACGATACCTCCAATCGATATACGGGCCCTAGAAGCGTTGGAACGTCGATTTTTTTCGTGTTGGGCTTGTGTAAAGTCCTTACGGTCCCGCTTATATTGCTCGTATAGATAGCCCATCGATATAGCGCCTTTTATTGTATGACGAAAGCGCCTTCCGTACAGCATTCCAGCCTCTCGATATGATTTAACAAGATCAAAGTTGATTTCCAACTTCCTCGCGGTTTTAGGGGTGGATTCAGAGCTAAATCCGACGTCCTCCTGATCACTAGGGATTGGCGTTGCCTCAGGCGTTGCAGGAGGCGATTCCGGTAAAGAATCGATAACGATTGCAGGATTAAAAGGAATAATCCCTGTATGACGAAAGGCATGCTGTATAGTACACTTCTTGAAAGTTAAATATCGTATATGACTGAGTGCGTAAAGAAAATCGTTCTTTTTAAATTTTCCGGTTCCTTTGCACGTTGAATCGTCAATCCATCGAGAATGATAGTATTTGTATAATTGAAAGACCCCTACATCAAGCGGTTGAAGTATGTGACTTGTATAAGAAAGTAAAAGGAATAAAATAATCCTTTCTTTCTCACAAAATTCAACGAATTCGCGTGTTAAATGAGATCCGTATCCGTCACAAAGAAGAAGGCGATAATTGCCGACTTTTTCTTTCTTTGTATAGCGATTATAGTGCTGAATCCATTGAAATGCAAGCTCATCATTTATGTAGCCTGTATTAGAGACCCCTACAACGCTGCCGGCTTCAATGAAGTCAAACCAACCGCGTAAGTAACATCGAGCGCTCATAATAATGAACGGCTTTATCACGATCTCGCGCGGATTGATTACCTCTACTACGGTAACGTATTCTCGATTTGTATTACTTCCAATAAACTGCTTCTTTTGCGGATCGCGTGTGACAATCTACTGATCCTTCCCGATTCCAATTTGGAAGCCAGTTTTATCAAAATTCTATATATTATCCTCTGCTATCCCTCGATCTTGTATGGCCCGACGGAGTTCTTCAAATCAGCCTGAAATGATTTTACGATTATGTGCACTTCTTCGGTCTGCCTCTATCGCTCTTGTCCGCTTTTTAAAGTATTCAGGATGACGTTCTAGCCATCTTCGCAGCCACTGTTGGCCGACTTTTGGAGGAGGTAAGGGTCATCGTGAGCCGATTTTAATATCGAATTCGCGAAATTCTCGATCATCCGGGGCCGTAGGGATACATTCATTATATCTAACTGATTTATATAATTTATTAGCGCAGCCTCTTGAGCGTCATTTAGCCTCTGATTTATAGGTTTTCTGGTCGATCGAGAATTTCGTCCGCTTAACCTAGATCCCAAGGTAGTTTTTGCAACCCCAAAATCACGCGCAATTTTCGAGATAGACGCATCAGGATCATCCTGAAACGCGTATATAGTTTTCTGCATTCGATCTTCATATTTAAAATAAGAATCCGACATTGTGGCGTTAAGATATTAAGATTTGAAGTCGTGGAGTGGAAAATTGATTGAGTTGACCGCTGAGCCGGTGGGGTCGCGGATACGCGACACCCGGATGCTTACGGCGCAGGGGTCGGTTAAGTGAAAACTCGCAAAATTAACAAATAGAAAATATCTTTAATTAAAAAAGGGATTCATCATTTGTGAATAGTAAATATTTTTTTGGATTTATGTGAATGCTTTTAATAGTAAAGATTAAACTAAGATATTTAGTTTTATAAATATTAAAGTTATATTCGTTGACATTAATTTATAAGCCGCGGTTCCGTAGGTGCCTAAGAAAGAATCTTGAAAATATATTTAATTATATTTTTTGCTGTTACTGAAGATTGATATATCGTTTAACTAGGTAGTGCAAAATATATTGAAATAATTGGATAAAATATTTTTAATATATTTTTAAAATAAAATTGCGGCATTATAGAACCCAAGCAGCATAATAAAATATTTAAATTAATTAATTATATTAGATATTAAAAGCGATCAGCTATTTTTGGTTTTCTTTAATATATAAATAATTAAGTATATAAATTAAATTTACTTCATTAAAGATTTTTGTTTGCTGTAGGGTGTTAAGGATCTCGATAATTAATAAGATAGAATAGCGATTCTTGATTGTAAACTCGTCTAGAACCCTATAACTAATGTAGACCTATAGGCTACCGTTGAGCTTACAAATAATTAAAAAACGTACAGTAATTTGTAAAACATTTAAATAAAATCTTTAAATAATTTTGAGGTTTTATTCGATTATCGGACGGTAGTTTTTTTTATAAACCAAAAAAATATCCTTTGTTAATTGAATATTATAATTTTTGGGGAAATACTGTAGTAAATTATTAATTATAGAATGATACTTTTTGGAGTTTTTTTTAATTGGTTAATTATATAGGTTTTTTTATTAGCTAAAAGTTTATTAAAAATTTTTAAGGCGCATCGCATTAGTAGTAAAGGCATAAAAATATTTACAGTTATGATAATTATAGTGATTTGGCTTATTACAAAGATAAAATGCCTGGTAAAAATAATTAAAAGATTACTATTGGTAATTATACTAGAACTTTATTTATTAAGCCTTTGGACCCGCTGGTATATATAATTTAAGAAATATCTCGAGACATAATTTTTGGCGAAATAATATAGTGAATTGAAGGGTAGGACATGGTTTACAAAATTAGTATAAAAATTATATATAATTAATTAATAGTTAGTATTAGTTTGTAGTGTATTAGAGGGGCAACTGGTTATTAATATAGTTATCTATTATATAAATAATAAAGTTATCTAAATAACAGTAAAATAAAGGGTACCGTTCACGAGGTAAAGTGGGATTTATATAATTAACCCATGAAATAGGTAAATTAAAGGCACATATAAAAGAAAAACTAGCTATTTTAATTTTAATTTTATTATTTATTAAAATAGGTATTATTCTGGGTGATCTCACTGCGTTGATAAAAAAGCTCACTTTTTTCTACCTTTTCGCGGTCGAGACGACCGGCTGCGTGGGGATTAAACAGGCATTTATACCACTTACCTGCGAATCGATCCCTACTCCTATAAACCGATCCCTACGTGAGGATTTCTATTAATCCCGAAATCAAATACTCCCTATTTACGCAAAATAATATTTTTTGAATAACACGGTAAAACAAGCCCCAAAATAAAATAATATCATTAAGGGCGGATTGTTAATTACTTATTAAGAATAGGTATCGTTAGTTATTTAGCTACAATAGTTAATAGTAGTTATTAAAAACAGCTAAGATTATTTATTTAGCTATAATAATTAATATTAGTTATTTTTGATTAATTTATTGATTGGTGCCCCCTAGCTCATGTTAGGAATAATAAAGATCAAAGACGGAATAACGCATTTCACTAGCGAGTGAGTCACCCACCGCGTTTTGGACGCGACCAAAAACCTCATCCAATTAAACCACGCACCATGCCCCCAAAAGCGCGTCAAAATACAGGAAACTCAGCTCAGCAAGAGGGCAGGATTCTACTTGCTATTTCTGCTTTAAAAAAACAAGAAATTTGCAGTATCCGTGAAGCTACACGTTTCTCATATCTCTTTTGAAACGTTTCGTTACCAACTTAATAGAACAACTTCACGCTCAGAGATACGCGCCAACGGCCATAAATTGACTCAAAATGAAAAGTAATCGCTTGTACAATGGATTATATCATTAGATTGACGTGGAGCCTCTCCCCGACCTTCGCATATACGAGAAATGGCCAATATTCTACTTGCTCAACGCGGTACTATCTCAGTTTAATGAGTCGGAAAGAACTGGGTCACCAACTTTATTAAATGATAAGATCGCTTGAAAACTCGCTATACTCGACGCTATAATTATCGACGTGCTAAATGCGAAGTCCCTAAGATTATACAAGAGTGGTTTAACTTCGTACAAATTACTATAATGTAACACGGGATCGCGCAGGAAGATATCTACAATTTTGACGAAACTGGCTTCGTTATGGGCCTAGTAACTACTGCACGAGTAGTTACTAGAGCTGACTACTATGGAAAGGCCTCTCTTGTACAGCCATATAATCGCGAATGGGTTACTTCAATCGAGTGTATCAACTCTACTGGTTAGGTACTTCCTCCATGTGTGATCTTTAAGGGGAAGGTCTATATAGAGGGTTAGTATCAAGATATTAAGCTCCCACGCGATAACAGGATTGAAGTTAGTCCTAATGGATGGACTACCGATGAGATAAGCCTTCGCTGGCTTAAAAACCTCTTTATTCCTGCTACTACTAGTCGTATAGCTGGAATATATCGGCTTCTTATTTTTGACGGCTATAGCAGCCATCTTACGCCTCAGTTTGACCAAATATGCAGTAAGAATAATATTATTCCTATCTGTATGCCAGCTCATTCTTCTCACAAGCTTCAACCTTTGGACGTGGGCTGCTTTGCGCCTTTAAAAAAGGCGTACAGGAGTTTAGTGGAGCGGAAAGCACGCTTAGGAATTAATCATATTGATAAATTTGATTTTCTAGAGACCTTTCCACAAGCTCGTGAACGCGCTTTTCAAACAGATACTATTCGGAATAGCTTTGCAGGCGCTAGCCTTATTCCATTTGATCCAGATAGGATACTCAATCAGCTGAATATTCAACTAAAGACCCCTACACTACCAGGCAGCCGCGGCTGTCAACCAATCAGCCCCAAAAATACCCTACAATACTAGGC
Source organism: Aspergillus affinis (assembly GCF_023601865.1). Lineage (NCBI taxonomy): Eukaryota > Fungi > Ascomycota > Eurotiomycetes > Eurotiales > Aspergillaceae > Aspergillus > Aspergillus affinis. The sequence continues at coordinate 213,883 of NW_026515832.1, forward strand.
AGCTGGAGAAGCAGGCATCTACTGTAAAAAAGCTGCTTAAAACGCGTATGCAGAGCCCTTCATCTTCACTAAAGATGCGTATAGATAAGCTTATTAAAGGTCATGAATTACATCTTAATGAGCTTATTCTTGCACGCGAAGAAATCCACGAATTGCGCGCTTCTCATGAAAAGAAGCTTCAAAAAAGGAAACGCTCTACTAGGTAAGTAGCTATTACAGAGGGATCAGCTATTCAGGAGGGCCTAGAACGATTTCAGCGCGAGAATGAGGTTGATGAAACTCAAAATATGCTTTCCCTAGATCCTACACTTCCTACAGTCAAGCCACACGTACGAGCGCCCCCGCGGTACAGCGATTGTCATATTCTAGGACAAACGATTACAATGTCCTAATCGAGTTCCTAAGTAGTTTTTATATAGAAATGTAATTGTTTCGTTGATAAAGCCTCTAGTATTTTGGCCCGCGGGCAGAAATTGGGTGGTGACTCACTCGCTAGTGAAATACGTCATTAGTTATTTAATTACTAGTTAGCATTTTCTTGGATTGCGTTAAAGATGGCTAACCGTTATGGGCAGAATATTATATATTTTTAGTTATTTTTAGTTATTTTTAGTTATTTTTATTTATTTTATTAATTAGTGCCCATTTTGTTTGTATTAAGGGTAATTAACGTTAAAAGTAAAATATTAATTATTTAATTTACGAGCGCTTATAGAAATCTATTCAAATAGTTAAAAGAATTTATAATTATATTAGATTTTTGCTGCTTTAGCTCGCTATTTTAGTGAGAATTTGAATTTTTTTTATAGATATTTAATTAAATGAATAGTAAAATAATTGGTATCGGAACACTTTCCGAATTTTTTATATTTTTTTTATCATCGCATTCGGCTATTTGATCCAGCTATTTTTATAATTTTGTAGTGAGCTAGCGGTACGTTTATAGGTTGTATATAGTATTACAGTAGTAGAGGGCTTTCAGTTAGGCGAATATTTGCGCGATTAGGGATGAATTAGGACTGCAATAATTATATCGGACTACTGTTTATTATGTTGCCATTACAAATTCCAACGTGGCCCTCCCTGTGCGGGTGCCGAATGGAGGATAATATAATGAATTAATCAATCAATCAGTCGGTATTATTCTGGGCTACTTATAGAATTAAACAAACATAACTGAATGTTAACACTAAACTAAATCTCTAAATCTAATGTTAATAATAATAAAAGACGATAATTATTTTAAATTTTTGTTGAATTAGGTTTTTAGTCACAACATTAAATAAGGATTATTGGTGCTCCGAATTAAAAACTTATTTAGAGTCTATTACAGCAGTAACCTCATTTATTACCAGTAACTCATGCGAGTAAGAGTAATCTTATTTTTAAAAATAAATTGTAAGAAATTATATTATAGTGTAAATCATTTTTTATTTTGACTTTCGGGCTTAGTACTAGAGAGAAAAAATGAGAATAATTGTTATTATTATTAAAGGAAATAATAGTAAAATTAATAAAAATAAGGCTATAGGGATTTGAAAATGTAATAAATAGTGTTAGAGCAGTCCCTAGAGGCAGATAATAGAATATTAAAAAAATAAAAAAGGGTAAAGGCATTAAAAATGTTGATGTTAAAATAATAATGATGATGATATTGTTACTCCGTTGGGCCTTTGGCCATCCGGTCTTTCTCGCTATCTAGGGGGGAAAACCGTGTAGAGCCGAATGCCCTACCGGGTGAAAAACCCCTCCACATTGGTGATGCATCTTGTGACGGTCTACAAAGGAGCTTAAAAAAAGACAAGTTTGTTTGACTCGTAGTCAAGGAATTTTCCCATGGAGAGGAAAGGCTATCTAGGAGGGAGGATCTAGAGCTTCTATATACTGCCCGAGGCTTGGCCTCAGGCAGGCAGAGCATCCAGGAACCTTCCTGGATGCCTACCGGAGGGACTCTCGATCCTATACTAACTAACCAGAACGTTCTCCGCACCGGGAAGTTCCCTGATTTCAGGAGGTCACACATCTTTCGCTCTTCGTACATGTCCCTAGATCCTGTTTGCTAGCACCAGCCTCATCAAGCCTCGATAATGTTAAAAATAATAATAAATTAAATATTGGATTAATAATTTTTATTAAAAGTAATGTTATTTTCTTTATTATCGCGCTCCTTGCGCCAGGCTATATTTAAAATGGCAGTTATTATATTAAAGGTTTTATAACTAAAAGATTTATTAATGTAAGGAAAAAGACCATATTGAAAATTAATTATATGGTCCTTTTTGGGATTCTTTAGAAATCTATAAAGGAAATAACCGCCAATAATAGGCTAATAAACGCGCATATAGTACTAAAACTAAAAATCTTAAAGGAAAAGTCAAGAATAAATAAACTGACTAACCCGGTCAAATATAATAATTAAGAAAAAATATTTCTATAGACTATATACCACATTATTTTATTATATAAAATAGCTTTTCCACCTAATATCATTTATAATCCTAATATCAATATTTCATTGTTAAAAGCCTAGCTTATAAAATAGTTCCTCTATCTAGTACCGTCGACAAACCTAATATTATCAATACCTTCGTTATTAACCCCAATATTAACGGTTTTGACGCTGAAATTAACAATTTATCAATATTAATATTTATCAATAACGATAACAGCTATATATTACATTTTTTAAAAAAAATAACACAAAATGGAATCCAAAAAAATACTTTATTAGTTATTTAACTAATTTAATTCTATTAATTTTCAAAATTATTAGAGAACCAATTATTATCTACTTAATTTCTTTTCTTTTTAATAATAGGCTTTATCCTTCCTTATCTGTGTCACGGGCTTGACATTGGGTAGGTGCGCTTCTACCCGCCAAGACCGTTTTAGTAGGTCTGTGGGACGGTTACCG